>NC_080068.1:94621959-94921959 GCF_949987535.1 Balaenoptera acutorostrata
ATGAAGTTCAAATGGATGAAAAGATAAGAAAGCATCTAGCAACCACCAGGTGATATAAATTATAGCATCCTGGCCGCAGTGACTTGCAACACAGGCTACTGAAAAATTGCAAGTGAAACCATCAAACTGCCATTTGAGGAATTATGAGGAATAGAAGATTCAGGAAGAATCTGAGTTGGGTAAGTTTATTTCTGATATTTAAAAAATGAGAAGCTTCCACACACTGTCAAGCTCACCCACACTTAGAAGACAAGGCAAAGCCAAGATCTGACTAACCAAACAGTTGAGATACAATGAGGTTTAGTTAATCTATTACAGACAGTGGGGAGAAGAGTAAGTCAGGGTGCTGGCTCCCAAGTCCTTGTCCCATGCACCAAAAGTAGGAGGGGGCAATGACTCCAACATTAGTTGCGGGATGTCGCATTGCTAAGTTTCCTGTGCTTCATCAGAACCCAGTAGATGATGAGAATCTGTCTGATAGCATCCTTTCAGGGAGGTAGGGAGGGAAGTGGGAGATGGCATCATAGCAGCTCCTTAGAGACCTCCAAACCTCTCTCCATTCCAGGATGGTGTTCAGCCAGGACTCAGGTAAGCTACAGTTCAAGCTTTGTTTATACAGGTACTTGCATGGTCACCAGGGCAGAGTTGTTCCTCTACACCAATCAATAAACTTGGATGGATCTAGAGAAAAATCTTAAACATATTATTTATAAGAAGTGAGATGATTTGTAAACACAAAGATAATGAGCTAAAGATGTAGATGCCAACAAGGTGAAATTTAATATGAATGAATATATAATTATGACTTTTGTCACGGGGAACTGACCTTTCCAGATAGGTAAGAGTGAGACCTGGTTTGGCAGAAATCTCCAAAGAAAAAGACTCAGGAGTCAACAAAACTCGAGGATTTTACTGGACACCTTAATATGAATGTTTTGTGATCTAAGTGCCAAAAGAGTAAATGGGCTCTTAGCTTCTAGTATTAGGATATTGTTCGCAACCCCATGGAAATGATAGGCTTAGTCTAACCCATGTTCAGGGACAACTAGGCGATCCCTTGGAGGATACACAGTTAGGGTTAAGGGGACTGAAACTGATATTGTTCGCAACCCCATGGAAATGATAGGCTTAGTCTAACCCATGTTCAGGGACAACTAGGCGATCCCTTGGAGGATACACAGTTAGGGTTAAGGGGACTGAAATTGATATTGTTCGCAACCCTATAGAAATGATAGGCTTAGTCTAACCCATGTTCAGGGACAACTAGGCGATCCCTTGGAGGATACACAGTTACGGTTAAGGGGACTGAAACCACATCAAATAGAAAGTAAGTGTTTCTTAGTTCAGAGGAAGATCAAGAGAGATTACTATCGTTGTTAGTATTAAGTAAAGCCCTACCATGTGCTAGATACGGTTAAGTGCTATACATGAACTGTGAATGCAAGCCTCACAATACTAATTGAGTAATTGCCATTATTATCCTTATTTTCCATGTAAGACAGTGAAGACTCCCTGAGATTAAATGGCTGCCCAAGGTTAGCCATGTTACTAACTAGTGCCTGAACTGGGATTTGAACCCAGGTCGACTAACTGGTCCACACTCCTAACTAGTATACTGTGGTACCTCATTGAAATTTTCCAATATTTGAAAGGCTTTAATACTTCAATGGAGTATTATGGACTGAATGGTGTTCCCCCCAAATTCATATAGTGAAGCCCTAACCTCCAAAGTGACTGTGTTTGGAAATAGGCCTTTAAAGAAGTAATGAATGTGAAGTGAGGTCATAGGATGGGGCTCTAAGCCAGTAGAACTGGTGTCTTTATAAGAAGAGACTCTGGGGGTGTGTACACAGAGAAAAGGACACAGCAAGAAGGTGGCCTCTGCAAACCCAGGAGAGAGGTCTCAGGAGAAACCAAACCTGCCAACACCTTGATCTTGAACCCCAGCCTCCAGAACTGTGAGAAAATATATTGCTGTTGTTACAGCCACCTAGTCTGTGGTATTTTGTTATGGTAGCTAGAAAACTAATACAAGGGGTTAGATTTGTTTCATATTCAACAAGTATTGAGCTGAGAGTATGAGATGGAGGAGCCCCTGTCCTTGACCTAGTGGCCTATGAGGACCCCAAAGAAAGCTCCAAAATGGAAGGTGCAGAGAGACAACCTTAGACTCAGTAAAGGGAAGAACTTTCTCTAAGGGGTCTCCAAAAATATCCTTTTTGAGTTGCCTTGGCTTAGAGGTATTTCTGATTAAAATGCAATTCAGTTGTCTTTAGGCTGGATGAACCTTTATAGGTGATGTTGATAAAAAGGGTTCAATGCTTAGCAGTTGGTTGGACTAGATAATCTGTAAAGTCTCACAATTCTTACCTCTCTTATCTCTGCTCTTTGTAACCACTGAGATTTTTTAAAAACATACATTTTGTTAGAATAATTTTAGATTTAAGACAAATTTCAAGGATAGTACGGAGAGTACCTTTATACCCACACCCAGTTCTCCCTTGTGTTAATATCTTACATTACTATGGTATTTGTTACAATTAATGAACCAATATCTCATTGACCTTTCAAACTTATTTTTTTGGAAAAAATTTCAACTTTGTCTTTAGTTTAATCAAGCTGACACATTTCTTTGTATTGAAAGTATTAAAAATGCAAATGCTGGTTGCTTCTTAGAGTTTTAACTGGGCAAAGAAATTTTGAGGAAAAAGCAAAAACTTACCCCCCACATTTCACCCAAGTGGGCAGGACAAAAGCTTTAGAATCTTGAGAATTGGTAGATACCTCAGAAATGGAGACTGTGAAGAACATGAGAAATAATGATATATATCAGAGGGGGAAAAAAAAAGCAACAACAAAAAAAAGCAAGACAGCTGCTTCTGAAGTTCTGTCACCAGAATGTAACTAGAATGAACTTATGTTAAAGCAGAATGCAGAGAGTTGCTCTTCTCCTATTTTTTGTTTGTTTGTTAAAAAAACTTAACCTTCATGGGGAAACCAGATTTTATTTGCTTTCTTTGTGCTTTGGATGGCAGATTTCTCCCCCTACTTTTTAAGGGAGCTGAAACATGGCAGTTCTTTGATTGGCAGCAGAAACTTCCCAGAGAGACTTTCAGGTGCAGATTTTTGACCTCGTGCCCCATCACACGCACTGCAGTTCCTGTGATACAGGTTACTTAAGGGTCCTTCTCTGGGCACAATTTACCTGACATGCCTTGGACACTAGATTCCTGTTGCAGATGCACAAGTGTAACTATCTGACTCTTCCTTTTAGCACCGTTTATGAATTAAAATTTTTAGCATTAAAAACTATACAATGAAGGATATAGAGAAAGATTTTTATCCTGTGATTATTTTCCTAGGAAATTAAATTATTACTGGAAAAAATGATTGAAAATATCCACTGTCTCTCTGCAGGTCTTGGTATGTTGAAAACCTAACCTATATGATGGTATATCCCCACCTAAAAAATCTAATCTGTAAAATCCCAACTTTCCTAAAACGCTAAAAACATCTTTTCCATCACAAACGGCAACCCCAACAAGCAGATTTTGATGCAACTCTGTGTCACAAAAGAACCAACATGGTAACGTTAACTCAGCTCATAAAACCCATAGGAGGAGGGAATGGTATGTTTAAATGGCAGCATCCAGTTGGGCATTGAATTATGTGACACATACTAAAGTAAAAACTTTCTGCCCATTGATGGAAACTGTTTCAGACATCACTCAGTTTAGCAGCCTTTCTTTTCCTGTGAAAAGGTGAGGCTGTCTCTATCATCCTCACTTTGTCATAACAAAGATTATACCTGTTCCCAGGCTGTCAGAACTGGACATGGCTAACATGTTCACCAAGTTGAAAGATAAACACATTTTAATTCTACACAGATCTGTGCAGTAGCTAAGAAAAATATAAACAGCCAGAGTTACAGATACATAGTTGGTGAAGACCTTAATGAACAATTAAGATAGTCTAAAAGTATTTTTACATTAGCAAATGGCAGAATCAACATCAACACCTATGAGACAAGATGGGAATCGGCAGATTCCATGATAGCAAGACAAAGAAAGGGGATGATTTATGCAGTTAATAGGACAAAAACGTGACCCCAACCTCACCTGGATACAATTTTCATTAGTCCTTGAATGAGGAAGGATAGGTATTAATGACACCTCCTAAAATCTGCTGTATACATGTTTTTCTTACATTAACTGTTGAATAAATGGCAGGTAGTTCATTCTATATTCCAGGTTCAGTCCTTCTTAACTAATTTTTGTGTTGGTTTCCAAACTCCTGTCATTGAATCCTTCAGCAGTGGTTGAGGGAGGTGCCTCAACTATGTACTCACAAACTCACCCGTTAGTAAATGGCTGATCTGCCTGGTAGGTAGACCCAGGTACACGGCCCTCTGTCCAGGTGCTCCCTGAGCAAAGCATCCATGTCAGGACACAGCCATACGTTGCTCTGACATCCTTTGATCTGTGTTTCTCAGAGTATGGTGGGCTGATCAAGTGCATCAAAATTCCCAGAGGGGGCTTGTTTAACGTACAGACTCTAAAAGCCTCCCCCCTCTGCCCCCCAAGATCTAATGAATCAGAATCTCTGGGAGTGTCCAGAAATCTACATTTTGAAGACACAAGAAGCTTCTTTGAATGAGCAAACAAGAGACTGAGAACTACTGTTTTATATTCTGCCAACATTAAGGGGAATGAATTCTATATAGAAATTCTTTGGGAAACCAAGAGATAATTACCAGTTTTTAATATTTCCACAGGAACTCTTCTGTTCGTATCCATAAATGATTTTCTCAGGAAGGCTTCACTTTGATGTTGAGAATATTCATAATATGTGTATGGAGGTAAACTATAATTACCTACCTGAGAACCCATATGACAGAACCACAGTATATATCTGCAGGTGGTTTTCTAATTACTCAAGCAATGTGGAAAGCACTTATTTAAAAGCTAAATTGAAATCATACAACTGAGACAAGTCTACTTTGTCAGTTCCCACATTTCTCCATATATCTAAACCCCCTACACAGTTCCATGGCACGTTATATGCGGTTTTATAAATCATTAATGTAAATCAGAGTAATTAATGTACTAGTTAGTGTTCCTCCACTCTGAATCTTACAGAAAATATTCCCTATGTGATTACGTTCACTAGACAGCAACAATTATACTGTGTACTTTTGTAGCTGGACCAATATAGAAACCAAAAATCTTAATTTTTAATTCACTGACTTGTATGAAATAATCTTTGTCTGCAAAGTAATAATATAAAATTATATGTATTTTTAAAATTTTTTAAATTTATTTTTATTTTTTGCTGCATTGGGTCTTCTTTGCTGTGCGCGGGCTTTCTCTAGTTGCAACGAGCGGGGCTACTCTTCCTTGCGGTGCACAGGCTTCTCATTGCGGTGGCTTCTCTTGTTGTGGAGCACGGACTCGAGGCGCGTGGGCTTCAGTAATTGTGGCACGCGCGCTCAGTAGTTGTGGCATGTGGGCTCTAGAGCGCAGGCTCGGTAGTTGTGGCGCACGGGCTTAGTTGCTCTGCGGCATGTGGGATCTTCCCGGACCAGGGCTCGAACCCATGTCTCCTGCATTGGCAGGTGGATTCTTAACCACTGCACCACCAGAGAAGCCCAAATTATATATATTTTTTGAAATATCCAAAAGTATTGTGTTAGGAGAAACTGTATTTCAGCAAAACTAATATTATATCCCTGAAGGATGGTGGGATGATTAACAGTATAGACTCTGGAACTAGACAGTCTAGACTCAAAATTCCAGTTCTAACACTTCTTCGCTAAGTAACCTTGGGCGAAATATTTAACTTGTCTGTGCTTCGGTTTTCTTATCTGTAAAATAGCAAAAATAATTGCACTTGTCTCATTGATTTGCCCAAGGCTTATGTTTACATAAGTCTTATATATAAGACCAGTAGCACTCAGTAAAGTTAGACATTATATTATTATTATTATTAATCTATTTGATGACATGCCAAAATGATGCTTCAGGTCATTAATCTGTTTTTAGTATATTTTCCTACTCTTTTTTGCTCTCTCTAGTATCTTGAGGGTTCTTTTTTTTAATTATTGAGGTATAAATGACATAACATTATATTGATTTCAGATGTACAATGTAATGATTTGATATTTGTATATATTGCAGAATGATCACAGTAAGTCCAGTTCACATCTGTCACCATCCATAGTTAAGAGAATTTTCCCTTGTGATGAGAACTTACAAGAGCCACTCTCCAAGCTACTTTCAGATTTGCAAACAGTAGTATTAAGGATAGTCAGCAGGTGGTACATTACATCCCCATGGCTTATTCATTCTGTAACTGCAAATTTGTACCTTTTGACCCCCTTCATCCATTTTGCTCATCCCCCATCCCCACCTCTGGCAACCAGCAATCTGTTGTCTGTATCTTTTGAGGGTTCTCTTTTCCCTCTTCAGCCCACACCAATGCTGAAAAAAGATTAAAAGTAACCATTGACTTGAATGCTAAACGAAGATTCTTGGGTCAATTTTTTATTATAGATCAGAAGATTGAGGGCTTGGGGCTGGGGAAAGGGAAAAGAAGGGCAGAGTGGTGACTCTGGAGGGAAAGAACTGGAGGAAGAGACTAGGAGTCCCCAGAGTGGGAGGGAAAGGAAAGGTCCTTGATCTGGAAACGACTCCCAGTAAGCACACCACCCAGTGTGGACACCTGCCAACTCGCCTCCCATGGACAGACAAGCTGCTCTCCAGCAGCGCTGAACACCCAGAAGCTTCTGCTAACAGGCTGGGGAATCTGGCCACCTTGTGTGGGCTTAGGTGCTTGAAGGGAGAACATCAGCCTTGCAGACCCAGTTAGTTCTGTATTGAACCAGTTGGGAATGTCCCTAAGAATGGAGCAGTGGACAAAGAATTGCTGTTACAATTCAACTACATGAATCTACCTACGTAATGGAAAAATGCTACAGTGCAAAAGGTCAAGCCGGAGTTTGGGTGTTTTTAATTTCCATATTGTAGAATTATAAGAATTAGGCAGATACACCAATTAATTATAGAGTAAAATTTGGAGTTAAAATAAAAAACAGTTCCTTCTCAAATTATTCTTCTCTCTAGCACTTTTAATATTTCCCTCTTAAATGAATCATTTCCCTTTATCCTTTAACAAAAACAGGTTTTAAAAAAACTCACAAATTTCTTTCTCATGACATAAATCTCAACCTCCCACCACCAGCTACCATGCTGCATAGCTTTTGTTTGTACGTGGTTAAAAGTACACTGCTAGTTCCATATTTTTACTATTTATTCCCTCCTGTATCTATACATAGACATAAATTTAATATATAAATTATATAAATTAAATATATGTATTATATTTATATATTATATAAGTATGGTTTGTTTGGAGAATTGCGTTTTCCAAATTAACTAAGCCCTAACCTGTGCAAGTCTCTTTCATTCATTGTTTTCCTTGACTTCTCAGAAATATTTGACACCAATTCCCTTGTATACTTTCTTGAAATTATCTTCCCTTTATTTGCACTACATTGTGTATTTCCACTACATTTCCACTACTTTATTTCCACGATTATTTTCTTCCTTTCTTTGTAACTCCTCTGTGGTATCTTAGAGGTCATCCGTGGCCTCAAGAAACTTACAGTTTAGTGCAAAGACCAACATTCTGGTGGACATTGCTGAGTGGCTGACCCAATCTCAGTGCATAACATCTTCTCCCCAGCCATTTTCCTTTATACAACCTACTAGTACATGATTAAGTGTAAAAACCATTAAGTAATAAAACTATCTACTAAAAGAACTTGGACAGGGGAGAAGTAATTTAAATGGGAGAGATGGGGAAGCTTTATACAGGAGGTGACACTTGGGTTGGACATCTAAGGATGGAGAAATTTCAACACTAAGAAGTTAAGATATTCCACATGGATGAAACTACTTGAGTGGTGACACAGATGTAGAAAAATATTACATATTCTTAATAGTTCTTGGCTGAAGAATGAACACTAGGATGAAGTGAAAGATTTGAACTATAGTAGATTGCAGGGGATGGGGAACGCGTAGATCATAGGTTAATGCTATGGAACCTACCCGGTTTTATGTAGGTAAAACGGAGTCCGACAATTAAAGGAGAGAGAGTGTCACGATTAAAGCTGTGTATTAGAGAACTCCAGTGTCAGTGTGGAGAACACATTAGTGAGGAGGGGAGAGTAGAGGTGGGGCGTCTTTTTTTAAGTATCTCATTCAGTATCAATCATATGTCGTTCTCTCATATTATCTTTTCTATGCTAAATATTTATTCATGACTTGCCTTCTAAGATCTTAAGCTCTTTAAGGCAGGAACCATATCTTATTTTTCTTTCAAGTATACTATCCCATACACAGATGTTATCACCCTGCCTGTACATTATCATCATAATTTTCATTGTTATATTAAGTAACATTGAGCACTTACCACATACCAGACACGATGCAAAAGCAGTTACATGCATTATCTCAATCCTTAAATATGATTGTCCCCAATTTACACATGTGTAAACAGGGACTTAGAGAACTTAGTCATTTGCTCCAAATCATGGAGTTGGTAACCAGTAGAGCCAGGATTCAAAACAAGTTCTTTGTGACTGCAAAGTTATTAACAACAACGTTAAATGGACTCTCCATGGTGGCCAATAAATGAATACTTTTGAATGACTGTGTAAATAAAAATGGTGTATCACAGAATGAAGACTTGTTGGTTTGAGTTGACCTATATAGCAATTAACTGTATCCATTCATATTGGGAAGATATCTTTGTTTGAGTTGTGCAAAGTGTGTCTTTCTGTATTTTAAAATAATAAAGTTAATAATAATGGTATAAAGTATTACTTATATAAATGAACATTATTAAAGAACCAAGTAGTAAATAACGTCAGAGCTATATCCATATTCCCTAATATCTCTTTTCCTGTTCCTGTGTATCCCCAGACTTTAATATGCTTTTATTCCCATCATTCCATCAACTATAGCAATTTTGGGGAGAAGTTTCTTCAGTCTACTGGAGCCTTCTTTGACTGAACACATGGGAATTTATGTCCTTCTGGGCTGGCCTTATATTGATGACCCTTTTCCAATGGATGTGGGAGTTTGAAAGCCCAGCTCCCTTGACTCAGATAACTCTGAGGGGTAATTTCCTCTCCAGAGTTTTCCTTGGGATCAAGCTGAAGCTACCCTGTGTGGGACTTTGTTTGAGATCACACCCTCATTTGGCTTCATTCCCTTCACTGTCTTGCTTCCTTCAGTCTTTTATTGGTTTTGCTAATGAGATTTCCTTGATAAATCACTTACATATGAACTTTTATCTCAGGATCTGCTTCTAGGGAAAATAACGTAGGAAAACTGATACATTAAAATCTAATGAATATGCTAATATTTCCCTTTAAAATAAATATTAGTTTCTTTTCAATATTTAACATGGTATATGTGCCTTCTTACTTCATTTTCGGTGGGAGAAAAATCAACCAACATTGCATGCAGTGTCATGTTAGGACACCCTCTGTTATATAATTTTTCACGAGATTTGATTTGACCTGTGATAATTTTTGTAGCAAGCCATGTAGAAGAAAAGTTTTCTACTGAGTGTGTTCATGTACAAAAGTGCAACTTATAGATATTTGTTGTATGAAAACTAGAAATTGCCTTAAAATTTTCACTGTTGAATTTCTAGGAATTTGAAATTCTAAGTTCTTAAATTGTATTCTAAGTATAGCAAATGTGCTTTTTTAAAGTGGGTACATTTTGAATTTACATGGTTCAGATAACTCCATTTCTTCCAGCATGATGAACAAAACATTGATATGTTTCCTTTCTTCATTTCCCAAGCTGAACATTTTATTTCCTCCAGCAGGACCAGGGGTAAGCCCATCATTCCAAATTTAGTACATTGGAAACGTCTCATGTTTAAATCATAGGTGTTTTTTATGGGTTTTGTGCCTTTTGCTAATTTATCCCACACTTTGCTTCAGGTAACATTCTGAATGATGGCAGTTTCTTCTGCATCCAGGCTGGCGATGGTGTTGAAATCTCAAAATGGCCAGGTCATAAATATGTCTTGCATTCTTTTTTTTTTTTTTAAGTATTTGTTTATTTATTTATTTATGGCTGCGTTGGGTCTTCGTTTCTGTGCGAGGGCTTTCTCCAGTTGCGGCAAGCGGGGGCCACTCTTCATCGCAGCACGCGGGCCTCTCACTATCGCGGCCTCTCTTGTTGCGGAGCACAGGCTCCAGACACGCAGGCTCAGTAGTTGTGGCTCACGGGCCCAGTTGCTCCGCGGCACGTGGGATCTTCCCAGACCAGGGCTCAAACCCGTGTCCCCTGCATTGGCAGGCAGACTCTCAACCACTGCGCCACCAGGGAAGCCCTGTCTTGCATTCTTTAAGCAGACTCAGTAGTCCTCATGATCTGCAAGCTCAATGGCCCCTATTCCTTCCAGTCACCTTCCTTAGGTTGGAAGTGACCAATGTGACCCCATCTTCATTCTAATCCTACTTATGAGACTGACTACTGCTGACATGGAATGGAGCTCCCTAACCTAGAAATTCTCCTTTAACTTGTAGGGAAAGAGACTTGGGAATTTTTAGTTGAAGAGAAGATATAGTTTTATACTTAACCCTTTGAAATACATAGTATTAGTTACTTCCTGCGTCTTGGGGATTGTATACTGAATCCTGATTAGAGTATGTTCTAAAGCCTTAAAGTGGAGTGGCTGCTCTTTGTTAAGTGTTAGCTGATCCTCCAGGTAGAAGACCAGGGTGTGGTAATGCAGAGGAACCACTGTAAGATGGCGAATCAGATGGAAGACAGAGGATTGATACCCAAAAATGACCAAGGAGAAATCTATCATCAAGTTCTAGCACCTATTGGATGCTGGGCAAGAAAGATGAAACTAAAAGGGCAGGAACTGAGTATAGGCAGGGACGGAGGGGAAGGTGATGGAAGTAGCAGGAATGAGGCAGGAAGATTTGGACTTTTACAGTATTCTGAGCTGAGATGACAGGGGCTACCTTCTGATGCGTTGGTAGTTTGATCCATGTTAAAACTTCAGGATCAGGCAAACAAATACTATATTAAAATCCACTTATACAATAATTAAGAATGATTTACTTTTTATAATTGAAGGGCACTGCAGTAGGCAACGGGGTTGCAAATAATAATAATGATCATCATCGTCATTGTGATAATAATTGTAACAAAAATAGCTCACACTCCCGTAGAGCTTACTTGTTATGTGCCAGATACTTTTCTGAGGGCTTTACATATATTAACTCCTTACAATAACTCTGTGGTGCTTCCATTCTTTTATTTGTTTGCTTGTTTTGTTTTTCAGGTGCTACTGTTCAAATTCCCATCTTATGGATGATGAATCCGAAACACAAAAAGGTGAAACACTTGCTCAGTGTCACTCAGCCAGTAAGAGGCAGAGCCATGATTTAAATCTTAGGAAGTCTGGATTTAGGGTCTGCAATAAACTGCCCTCAAATAACCTGCTATTAGATGGAGAGGCAGGAAATGTCCATGACCATGTAGATGACCATATAACCCACTTTGTCCTAAATATTGAAATAGTGCTATACACAGTGGATGCCTCAGAGATCTGGAGCTGGGAGATAGTGTTGCAGGTGGCTACTTGTGCAGGTTATAGAACGTTTAGGATTCAAATATCAAACCCAAACTTACAGAAATAAAGGGGGTTCATTAGTGGCATAACTTAAAAACCCAAGAGTTCACCTTCTGGCATGGCTGTCACAGAAGGCAAATGATGTTATCAAGAATATTCCCTTCTTTGTTCTGGAATTTTTTTCTTCTGTCGGCTTAATTCTCAGCAAGATCCTCTTCACGTTGGCCAGATTGCCCCTAGAAGTTTCAGAATTGCATTCTGCCCATTTACCACCACCAGTTAGGAGGTTGTTTGTCCTCCTCCGTGTTTCCAGAAATGGTTCAGGATTGATGCTCATGGATTCTAATTTTCATGGCTTTAGTGACATATTTGCTTCCTGAGACAATTACTGTGTGTGGGTCTCGGTTATTTATGCATCCCTCTCACCAAAAGGGTACTCTTCCGGAAATGTATGGATTAAAAGTCTAGAAGAAGTCATTTCCCAAAGGAAAATCTAAGTGCAGTTGCTAAAGGAAAGGGAGATGATGAACTCTGGAAGAAAATAAAGCAAAACAAAAGATCCCTTGTCCCTATATTACCATGTGATATATTGACTAACCAACAAGTCAAGTGCACAGACAATTTTAGAGAAGGTAAAGCTGAAATTTTTTACTTTGGTCAGATTATGGAGAGAAATTGAATGCCTGGCTAAGAGATATGTAGATTTTATTTTGTAGGCAATGGATAGATAACCGTTGCACATATTTCTGCAAAGAAATAAGTAAATCCAACACTAATTTAAGAAGATCAATCTACAAGAGATGGCTAGCAAATCATGGGTTCCCAAATCATTTACTAATTTCATGATGGACAGTATCCATGCATTTGAGACTTTTAGAGGAAATCACACAACTGGGCAGATTGATATATTGATAAATTCATGTTCGTCAAACTGAAGTGGGTACACAACACTGCTGCAAAATCCTATTTCGCTGTCTTTAGCAATGCTCACTTTCTGAGATGAGTATTTCACACCTTTCTTTCCAGTGTCTAAACTCTAATTCTTCTGCCCTTTTAAACCTTTCCTCCATCCTCACTGCTACCATATCAATCCAAATTCCCTTTCACTTCCACCTGGACTATTACAGTATCTCATTAGAGGCTGATTCTACCCTTGTTTTGTCGTTGCCCCATCTCATGGCTGTAGCCCACATACGAGGTACTAGAGGTGACGTGTTGGAGTCAGTCATTAAAAAATCATTTAATGAAGTGCCAGAGGAAAGGAAAGGAACAAAAAAGGTGGATGGAGGGATATTGAAGTTGTTTTTTGGCTGAAGAGATGAAGCCAGTAGAGAGAATTATGATGCAAAGAAAAAAAGGGGGATAATTAATGGAGCAGAGCCCCAGAGTGGAGAAATGTCATGGTATTGCAATAAAGACACTCCTTACTATGAAACAGGTGACAAGTAACAAGGACTTGCTAAGTGTTGTTATTGACAAATGGATGAACTTCCTTGTGCTGCTGGCTTCCTACCCTGAACTCAAATCTGAAGATGCTATGGGGTGAGTAAGTACTAGACACATTTATTCAGTACTTTGTTTAGTCACCTTCCAGGCCTTTCTATGCCTATTGGAGTTTGACTGTGACCCACTGAATGTGAATCATTGTGGAATATACATTAGGAAAAAGATTTGAATAACGTAGTTAATATACCCAGGATAATAGATTTATACAGAAATAGAAATATAAAATATACATGGAAAAATTTTAGTATTGTTGAATGCTCATAAAACATTCACAAAACTATATAAATACTATGTGACAAAGAAGTTTCAATAAATAAAAAAATCAACACTACACAAAATAATTCAATCAGGTTAGAAATCAATAACAAAAGGAAAGCTAAAAAATTGGCACATGTTTAGAAGCTAAAATCATACTATTAAATACCCTTGTGTAGGTATTTCATAATTAGAATAACTATGAAGTATTCATAAATCATTAGCAATAACTTCATAACTAGAACAAATATATAAAATTGTTAAATGACAAAATTTATGGAATATAGTTAAAGGCTGTATTCAGTGGGAAATTTATAGCTTTAAAACATTTACTACAGTAAAAACTAAAGTCAAATGAACTGATTGTTCATCTATAAAAAGAATTAACAATGTACAAAAGAGTTAAGCCCAAGTAAGAAATAAAGAAGAAAATTAAAATTATGACAGTAATTTTTATATGTAACATTGACCCAGGCATTTTATTAATGTTTAACTCAGTTGATCCACAATAATAAAGACAACTGCAGAAATTAATGAAATTGGGTAAGAATAGTAGAGAACATTAATCAAACCAAAAGTTTAAATAACCATTTAAAAATATTAAAATAAATAATTTTTCTGTTGAGTTTTATCAGATTATCAAGGAACAGATAATTCCTACTCCACTAATTTTTTTCCCAGAAAACAGAGAGACATATGCTCAATTCATAGTATAATTGGCTAGAAAAACCATTCTTCCAAACATGAAAATGATATGAAAAAGAAAAATTTAAGCCCCTTGCACTTAGAAATATAAGTGCTATAATGCAAATAAGATATTAATTAGGTCTAACAATGTAACATATCATGATAAAGTACGGTTTATTCCAGGAATTCAAATATGATTTAATAACAAAGATTTACTACACTAATGGATTAAAGAAGAATAATCACGTTACCTGAATAGAAGTAGAAAATGTATTTGGTAGTATCCAATTACTATTTGTGATTTTTAAAAATCTGGACCATTAGAAATAAATGGAAAATTACTTAACTCAATAAAAATCTACTGCAAACATTACTTAGTGGTGTTTAATAATACAAAAATCTCCACTTCCATCATTACTCTTCATCATAGTATTGGAAGTACTGACCAATGCAACCAGATAAGATAAACAAATAAGAGACATATTAATCAGGATGGGCTAGATTATATAAACCACAAGACTTTATATCTTGCTCATGCTTAATGTTCTTTATGGGTTGGCAGAAGGGCTGGGCTCATTAACACTCGGAGAGGCGGACTGGTGGAATAGCCACCATCTTAAACATTGCCAGTTATTGTATCTAAGGGAACATGGCAACTTGGCAGGGTCTAGTATCCACAGTTAAATGCTCTGGTTCCAAAGTGATACATGTCACTTGTCTCAAAACTCAGTTGGTGAGAAATAGTCACATGGCTCCACTCAGGAATAGAAGACCCAGGAAGTAAAATCCTAACATGGACCCAGAAAGGGAAGATATGGAAATATTGGTGGATGTTACTAATGACTACCGCAGAAACGTATTAATTGAAAAAGAAGACAAGACACAAAACTGTCTTTCTTTGTAGATTTAAGAGTATTTACATAAACCAACAAGAAATACAAGAAAACCAACAACCCAATTATCATAACTAATAAGATCTTGTAGCAATGTTGCTGAATACATGATCAGTTTACAAAAACAAATAGTAGTGCTAAACACACCTGTGCTCATGTCCATTGCCTTCTCTAACTGTGGATGAAATATTTGTGCTTCGTGACCACTTCAGAACCAGATTCTAATCTCTCTCACTTATTCAAACAGATTACAGCTCTCCATTTTTTATTCATTCTGGAATATTTCCCACCAGCACTCAAACATTTTACAAGTTCTCGCATCTTAAGAAATAGTCCTCTATTTGTTGATTGCACATCCACCTCTAACTCCCATCCCATTTAGTTGTTACACTTAAGAGCAAAACTTGAAAGAGTTGCCTCTTCTTGCTATCTCCAATTGCTCTCCCGTCTTTGTCTCTTGAACCCACAATATTTTACCATTCTTTCCATGATGATTACTGACTTCTATGTTGTGAATCCAGTAATGGTTTCTCAGGTCTTTTCTAACTTGACCTATCATTGGTATTTGACAAAGTAGATTACTTCCCCTAAACCTCTATTCACTTGGCTTCTACAAACTTGTAACCTTCCAGGTTTACTCTACCTTCACTGGCCACTCTTCTTAATATTTGTTCATTTCCTCTGCATCTCTGGAGTGATGTTGGAGTACACCAGGATCAGTCCTTGGACTTCTTTTTTCCCCTTTTCTCTTTTCCTTGGTGATTTATTATAGTTTTTTAAGTTTATATGGTAATGTTACTCAAATTTATATCTTGTAGACAGATTTTGCCTCTGAACTCCAGACTCACATATACAACTGTCTATTCCAATCTCACTTGAGTGTCTAATGACATCTAAAATGAACTTTTAGATCCCTTTTTTAGAAGACATCTAAAAGATTAAGGGAGTTTTTTCCTTAATTTGTTCTTTAAGTAGTCTTCTGCATTCAGTAAATGGCAACTCCATCCTTTAAGTCATTCAGGATAAAAACTTTGAAATCATCAATGATCCTTCTTTCTTTCCCAGACTCCACTGCCCAGTTGTCAACGAATCCAGAATCTGACTCCTCCTTACCTCCTCCATTGCTACTAAATCATCCAAATCACCATAGTCTCTCATTTACACTGTTGAAATAGGCCCTAACTGGTCTCTCTTTTCTACTCTTGCCTCACCTACCACCTAATTGCAACACAGTAGCCTAAGTAAACCTGACATGTGGGTCAGTCATGGTTCCCCTCCTATGTTTTTCCATCCCACTCAAAGGTGGTGCAGGGCAGTGTGTAAGAGCAGAGGCTCCAGAATTAGGCTGACTGGGTTGGAATCCCAGCTTTGTCACTCATCAATTGCATGACCTTGGGCAAATTACTTAAGCTGCATGTGCCATGGTGTCCTCATCTGTAAAGTGGGGGATAATAGTAGTTAGTATCTCATAGGGTTCTTGAGAGGATTAGATAAAACCCTTAGAACAGTGCCTGACAAATAGTAATGCAAGATATGTGTCAGCAGTTACTGTTTTTTTAGTAAATGCCCAAATTTTTATAATGACCTGTAAGGCTCTACACTATCTCCCTATCCTAAGATAAGCTCTGTGGTAGTCAGAAACTTTTGTCTGTTTCCCCAGGACATAAAATAATGTCTGGGTTATAATAGGTGCTCAATAAATATTTCTTAAGTGAATTAATGGATAATAGAATAAATGAATTCAAAAGGGCCAATTAAATATAATGGATATCCCAGAATCTAATCCTTATTAAATGCTATAAATTTCACCACAAATCATGGGAAACAGAAGGACTTTTTAATTAAACTTGTTGAAGAAATTGGCTTTTTATATAGGAAAAATGTACATCGGTATTTTTACAATCTACACCAAATAGAAAGCTAAATTTTATAAATATGATTTTTTAGACAAAACCCTAAATCACACACCCTAAAAGTCCAAAGTTGATTGGGCAAAGCTAGCAGAAGGAAGAAAATAATGATTAAAGCAGAGATAAATGAAACAGAGAATAGAAAAACAGTAGGAAAAAAAATCAACAAAACCAAGAGTTGGTTCTGTGAAAAGGTCAACAAAACTGACATTGAGGAATGTCCCTGAGGAATCTTGGGGCAGGAGACCCAAGAAGGAAAATTGTATTTTTCCCTAAATTGAGCAGAATAAGATTGGGTTTTTAATAATTTGAACAATAAAAGAAATATGACATTTTTTATACCCAAACCGATGAAGAAGACTGATATTGTGAATCATTTTATATAAATAGGAACATAGTATACATGCTGATTTATAACTTACCTTTTTCTTTAACAATATGTTGTGAACATATTTCCATGAAGTAAATGTATAAATGTGAAAACAATTACAGATCTCAGAAAAAAGTGGGTTGAATTGACTACATCTAAATTAAGGGTTTTTTTTGTAAGTGAAGGACACTGAAGGTAACAAACAGCTGACAAACTGGGAACTGAGAACCGTATTTGCAACACCTGAAACCGAAGGATTATTATCTAGAATATAATAGAAATGTCTGTTGATCTGCAGTTAAGATAAAATTGAAAATAATCAATGGATGTGAGTTGACAATTCATAAACGGGGAAGCCTGAATGTCTTACAAGAGATTCTTACCCTCAGTAATAATCAGATAAATATAAATTAAAAATTGTATAATCCTTTATACTTTTCAGATTGGTAACATAATATTGATACAATCCTTTAAACTCCTCAGCTTGGTAATTAGAAATTAGGATGCTAGCAAACACTGGTGATGGTAATGAAATGGGAACCCTCATCCTCTGCTGGAGAGAGGAGAATTTGGTAGAAACCCTGGGGAGAGAAATCTGGCAATACCTCATGAAATAACATACGTGTATACTCTGACACTCCTGCAAACCTGCTCTTGGTTACCGACTCCTCTTCAACATGTCTAAGGATGGTTCCTGCATCCCTGTTTGTGGTGGTGAGAAACTGGAGGAACCTGTCGCTGGGGAAAGAATAGGTAAAATGAGGCCGATGCACACGAGGACTTTTTTTTTTTTAACCTCTTTATTGGAGTATAACTGCTTTACAATGGTGTGTTAGTTTCTGCTGTGTAACAAAGTGAATCAGCTGTACATATACATATATCCCCATATCCCCTCCCTCTTGCATCTCCCTCCCTCCCACCCTCCCTATCCCATCCCTCTAGGTGGTCACAAAGCACCGAGCTGATCTCCCTGTGTTATGCGGCTGCTTCCCACTAGCTATCTATTTTACATTTGGTAGTGTATATATGTCAATGCTACTCTCTCACTTAGTCCCAGCTTACCCTTCCCTTTTGTGTAGCATTTAGAAGCAGTAATCAGGGTGTGACGTGTAGGTAGCTATATACATCTTGAAAGTGTATTGTTGAGTGGAAAATAATAAAGAGAACCAGATTTATAAGTCAATGCAATTTATATAAGGTAAGACCATATATTCATATGAATCAACCCCTGTAATCTTATAAGGATATATACATATCCAAGGACACATACACAACAGAGATGCAGGGACCAGAGAAGGGGGAAGTAATGGGGTGAAGGGGAAAATTCATAAATTGAGAAAGGCCTTTGGAGACCTATGATGATGGTAAAGCATATACATCCACTATGGAGGAAAGAAGAATGAAAACGGAGATCATTCATAGCAATATTTCTCCTGATTCTTTTTTAGTGATTCTGCACCTGACCACTTCCCAGTGGGGGGGTGCCTCCAACACCAGAAGTAGGCTGCAAGACCAGTGTATGAGGTGTTATTTGTGGCTGAAGACTTGAAGACCATTGAGAAGACCTCTGCCTCCAGTGCAAATAACACACCTGGATCCTCAGAGTGCCTTAGCAGGGAGTTCCTTCAGAAATGAGGATGAGAAGTACAGATTTTCAGGAGATCACATTTAGGGCCAGACAAGAAATTGAGAGCATAGGAAAAAAAAAAAAAAAAAAACTTCCTTACGCTTAAGTAACTAAAAGGGGCAACAATTTGCAAATCTTTATAAAGTTCAGTTCCTAAAAACACCACCACGGTGTCTTAGATTTTTCACATCAGTCATTAACTACAGTTTTGGGCCTATTGCTTAAGTTCTTACTGTGCTTTGGGATACACAGGCTGTAAGCCATCCCTTCTGCCCATATTTCACTAAAACCAATGTAAACAGTTCATAAATGAGTATACCTGTCAGAACATGTCTCTGCCAGTTTGACCTCTGATTGGGCTTGTGTTTAAAAATGGAAATCTCTATTATAGGCAACTCCCAAATTAAAAATCAATTTTATTTCAAAATTTATTTTGTGACCTTGTGGTTTAGAAATGAGAATGTCTTTTCCCATAAAAAGAATGTTGTCAGTGGTGTAACCCCCTTTCCCAGGCACTGGGCCCACTCTAAGCAAAATTCTGAAAAGTCTGACAGTTACCGTTAGTGGTTAACCCTGCAGTAGTCACAGGCTGTGCTTCATGTGCCCGGCACGTCTATCCATGCGCACACCTGCGCACGGGGAAATTACGCCATTTTTTTTTTTAATTGGGGTATAGTTGCTTTCCAATGTTTGTGTTAGTTTCTGCTGTACAGCGAAGTGAATCACCTATATGTATACATATATCCCCTCTTTTTTGGATTTCCTTCCCATTTAGGTCAAATACCATATATTAACGCATATATGTGAAATCTAGAAGAATGGTACAGATGAACCTGTTTGCAAGGCAGAAATAGAGACACAGATGCAGAGAACAAACGTATGGACACCAAGGGGGGAAAGGGGGGGTGGGATGAATTGGGAGATTGGGATTGACATATATACACTAATATGTATAAAATAGATAATAAGAACCTGCTGTATAGCACAGGGAACTCTACTCAATGCTCTGCGGTGACCTAAATGGGAAGGAAATCCGAAATTACGCCAATTCTTAAGCTGAAGAGCTGATCCGGAGGAATTGCAGACAAAGTAAAGAATAGGGATGTATTGTTTCCCTAAACCCCTGGATCTCAATCCTGTTTGGGTATCGAAGTTGCCGCTCAGCATCTTTCAAAGGAGGAAATCAGAATCCCGTCAGGTGGGTGTCAGGTGCAGGAACTGCACAGGTGATTCTGGGCCCTGCGGTGTTGCCAGCAAGCACCACTGTTATTCCAATCCTCCATTCTCTCTCCTCCACACCTGTGATATCGACCAGGGTTTTAGGAGAGCAGGCAGCTCAGGAGGCCTCTGGCATCTAAAATCCAGCATGCAGGTGACTTTAAGACTTCATCCTTGCTGGCTGTGGAATCTGTCATGTGCCCAGGCTGACAAACCCTTATCTACAACCTTATCTTCACTTGATGTGTCTAGTATAATGCGGAGATTCTTGGGAAAGTGACACCATCTTTTGTTTTAGAAATAGGTGATCAAGATGTTGACTTTTGCTTCTGATCAACAGAAAAAAGAAAAAATCAAACCACATCATCTGAAGGGAGAGGGAATGGGTCAAGTTCTGATACGGGTTCCCTGTTGACAGCCGGGCCATCATTTGTGCGTTCCTTCATGCAGTCTGTGAACAAGCAGTAGGACAAACAAAAAGTGCTCTGGCCGGACACTTCATCAGGCCCTGGGGCTACAGAGGAGAGCAAAACAGATGAAAGTCTGTTTATAAGTAAGTAAAATATGTAAAATGTATGTTAGAGGGCACTCAGTGATAAAGTGAAAAATAAGTTAGGAAAGAACCTCAGGAATTTTTGGAGGTGGGGGTGGGATAATGAAGGCCTCGCGAGAAGGTGACGTTTGTGTAAAGACTTGAAAGGGTGAGAGGTGAGCCACGTGGTGACCTGTTGCAAAAGCAGGTGGCATGTCTGGGATGGAGGGGCGGCGGACATCAGGGAGGCTGGAGTGGCCTGAATGGGGCGAGTAAGGAAGAATCTGAATAGAAATAATGAGAAATGAAAAATGAGGTTTATTTGATTTAAAAACAAAACAAACCGTGTAGTGACAGTGGAAGGACATGATCCCCTTTCTCTCACCACCCTCTCTGAGTCCTGGAGCTTTTGCCCCAAGACTGAGAGGGTCTGCATCCCTATTTCCCACATTCCCTGATAAGGTACTATAGTAGCTTTACCCAGGACTTAAACTTTCTTCCTCAAATACCCCATGTCCCCCAAATGTTTTCTTCTTTCCCCCTTAAACAATATTCCTTGCTTCCATGAAGATGAAAATAACTATGTGTTCGTTATTGAATAGAACTCAGTTGAATATAGAGTTCTCACTAAGGTGCTTGTCAATAAGAATAAGTCTCTTTTTGCCTAAACAGATTTGGAAATATCTACCAAGTAGCAAAAATACATAAATAAATAAGTCTCTAATTGTTGTACCATCCAGCCCTGGGAGGAACAGAATTCCTGACACACTGCCTGCACCTACAAGTCTGTTCTGGGTCAGGGGCCGTAGCTGGTGGTTCAGTGTATTTTCCCATTGTTTACTCCAGAACCCACAGGCTCATTAGCATCAGGACCCCTGCTTGATGTCTTTTGGAAGTGATGGCACACATTTCGTGGTGGGAAGGGGCAAAGATGACAGGCCTTGGACAGAAAGAAAACTCACCTGTCAGTTGGCATCTGCAGTTTGCTGTCTGCTGCACTCGCCAAGCTTAAGGCAGGGCCTGGGGGAATTTAGGCGCCTGCCGTGCCTTCTGAGAGCAGACTTCACAGAATGCCCTGGACCTCTGCTGTTATGGCAGTGAGTCAGGGAGCACGAGGTGGGGAAGCAGCTGGGGTGAAAGCAGAGAGAGGATAAATCAGTGCAGGAAACAGCAGGCCAGAGTTTCCAGAAGAGCTGCTACCACTGCCTGCTGCTTTGAAGTGAAAGAAAGCAGGCAAGAGTCAGATGGCTCAGAGGGACCCAGAGGTGAGAGAAGAAACGTTCTCAGGAGCTTCAGCACCAAAATAGGTTTTCATTCTGGATGACCCAATCCAGATTTAGAGTCAGCTAGATCACACACTTACACACACACCTCTCTCTCTGTCTGTTATCTATCTATCTATCCATGAAAAGACAAAGTCAAACCCACACTGTCTGGAACAAGAAGAAATGGGTCAAATCCTGAAAGCTGTTCCTTTGGTATCCAGGCTGGAATTAAGAGATTAAGAGATTCATTATTCTGCCAACAAATATTAAGTGCTGCACGTCAATAAACACACACACACGCACACACATTCATAAAGACGTGAGGTCACTCCTGAGACCCAAGTGAAAAGTTAGGTTTTACTGAATTTGGGTTCTAAACTCAAGGCTACTAGCCAGGTTCAGCAGAGGGGTGGAGGGACTCTGCACCCGGGAATGAAGACATTCCGCAGCCTCATTTCCTGGGGGTGTTGCGATTTGTTAGCAGGAAACACGCTTGCGGTTTGTGATCTAAGGCAATTTGGGGAAAATATACAAAATGTATGGAAGGACTTTTGATAATGATAGAAAAAAATGTTGGAGGATCATGAGTAAGCGTGCTGAATGGTGGTTTTCATTATTGTTAAGGACTGTTTTGCATAAGAACTTTAAATTTAGTGTATTCACAGTACTTCATAACAGATTTAAGGTAAGAAATTTGGTTTAATTGCTTTCCATAATACTCCTCCCCAACATACTCCTTAGCCAGAGTTTCACACTCTGAATGGGATCCCTGGACTTAACCTAAAAATGCGACATTGGCTTAGCAGTCAGGCTGTGAAGGGAGGGTACAGGTGTGCGGGCTGGAAAGCTGGTGACCCTCGTGCATTGTGGTGAAGCGTGGGTATAACATTTCCTTGTGATACCCTGGAAAACTGACCACACGCTGACTAAGCCTGCAGCTTTAGGGAAAAGAATAACATTCAGAATGCTGGTGTGTGTTCTTATTGGTCGTTTCAGCAAAGCCCTACGAGAGCAATGCGCTGAGGCCAGAGCTAGCCAGCCTGCGAGCACAGCAGGGAGGGAACAACCTCTGCGTGGATGGAGGCTCTCTTACTGCAGATTAAATCCTGAATGACAGAGTTAAGTCATGTGAGGTGTCGCAGAGCTCCGCACCCCAATGGAAACATTTAACAGGTGGCTCTAAAGAGTTTACTCGGTAGGACTGGCGTCCCTAACCTTCTCCCACAATCTCATATTGAAATCTCTGGAAGGCAAGGTGAGACAGGCCTGAAGCAAACATCAGATTTAGGAAGCTGCCTTCTCCACCAAGCCTAATCAGAGACCAGCAAATCAAAGGGCAGAGCTTTTAGCTAAGCCTACTAATACATCGTGAAGGTACAGGTGGCTATGGGGGGGCAGGTTAATCCACTTTGGAGTTCAGGGAACATTCTGACTCTCCACAGTTTTTCCCTGTTTCACTTCTTGATGAATTGATGTTTAAGCTGAAACGTGACAGACAAGTTAGAAATTAGCCAAGGGAAAAGTAGGAAGAAGACTTTCCTAGCCAAGGACACACTGCAAAGAGGGGCACACCTGAGAACAGAGAGAAGCTCCAGGATATTGTTAGCTAACCCTGGCCATGATATGGTGTTCCCTTTCCTGGCATACTGAAAATGGCACAGGATTTTCAGGTATCCAGATTTGAGTCTGAATATTTGAGTGCCTCTTATTGTTATATGACAATTGGCCATGGTCATAATTCTCCACAACTTCTGTCAAATGGAATAGTAATAACTACCTTGTGAGATCTGACAAAGGGAAATTACGTGAAGTAATTAGAAAGGTGCTAGGTACGTAATAACTGCTTAGTAAGTGTTGACATCTTTGTAATATCATGATCCCTACATATTTTTCACAACCAAGGTGACCCTTACTGCTTTCACAAATCCTTTCTTCTCTGATAATTCCAGCTCCTTTCCCCACTTCTTTAAACTCCTATATTCCCTTCTCTAGTCAAAGAATGTAGTTTTTCATTTTTCATTAAAGTAAAAAAAAACTAATATAAGTTTCACATGCACAACACAGCGATTCAGTATTTTTATAGGTTATATTCCATTTAAAGTTATTATAAAATAATGGCTATATTTCCCTGTGCTGTATAGTTTTTAAAATTAGCCTTTACTCACTAACATGATTGTAACTCTCTAAGAAAAACTTCTCATAAACTCCAGGGTACCTGGAGAGTTAATGAACACAGAGTTGGTAATTTATGATCATAAATCTTCAGGGCTAGAAAGGCCCATAAAATTATGGTTGTTGAACTACCATAAATGCTGAACTTGATGGTGCTCATGCAACGAGAGTACCTGAAAATGAACCAGAAATATACTCAGGGAATACATTCCCATAGAAACTATTTTGGTGTGAACATGTATACATAGACGCTAAATGCTACAGAAATTTAATAATTTTGGGGGGTCGGGGGAGGGAGAATAATGGTATCTATTCAAACAGGTGGCACACAGGTAACAATGGACTCTGTTACACTGAGAGGGTCTGCTTACCTGGTCTGCCCCTCTGGGAAGGAGAACCCCAACTTCTGTGATCAGGTGGGTTAGTTCATTTCAGGTACATTTCTCAGTAATACCCCAGATGGTGGTTTACTTGGTACCTTAGAAAGAGACCAAGGATTACTTGAGAAGAACTGAACCTAAACCTAGAAAGAAGCTGTATTTACTAAATAAATAAATGAAACATAACAAGTACTCTGTCATATGCTTACTCTCAGGATGGTGTACTTCTAGGAACTGGTAAAAAAACCCTTAACAGGGGTGGTTAAGGGAGGCGTTTCTATTCTGATTCTTGCCTGGGTCCTCACATGTCACCTGTTTCTGCATCATTCACTACTTCGGGGTGGTGCATTTGGATCCAGGTGTGTTTAAGTTTGGATTCGGGCCTACTTCTTACTAGAAATATAGTTTTGAGTAAGTTTATCCACCATTTTTGAATTGCAGTTTCTACAGCTAGAAGTGGGGAAGATAACTTTACCTTATGGGATGATTGTGGGAATTGGTGATAAGAAATTTGAAGCTTATGGTGATGTGTGTCACAGAGCTCAAATTTATACAAAGATTGCATGGATAACGCTTTGGTTTATTACTTTGTTGGTCTTTTTAACATCATCCTTTTCTGTGGCCCACGCTACTCTGTGGTAGGTTGGTCGGGTCCTGATAGACAGGGAAGGTAGAATTCACAGCCTGCATTTACTCAAGTTGCCAGCTCTTAACCAGAGTTGTCATCAGTCCTATTTCTCCATCTTGGCTCTTGTGTTTCTATAGTTTCTTGTCCATTAACGACTGCGAGGCTGACACTGGAGAAAGACCAGTATTTTTTCCAATGTGTTCCCTACTGCAATCAGAGAATTCTTTCTCTCTGTGCTTTTTTGGTAGTAGTTGTGTGGGTGGGAATTTTATAGAACACTCTGGCTCAGGAAAGAGAAAAAAAATCAAGGCTGCACACTACATCAAAACTTCTCCTCCCATTAATCAAAAACTGACTTAATGTTTTATTTCAGTAGCACGTTGCCTTTTATACTTGTCAGCTGAACCACCTGGGATTCTGTGGTTTAAACTTTTCATTTTCCTGTAAGTATGAGATATAGTGAAACAACAACAACAGAAACAGTAAGTTACACAGATGAATACCATACTGAAATAACATGCTGTACAATCTCCAGTGGCCAATTCACATGAAAAGTGACTGATTCCTTTAAATATCAATGACTCTTTCTCTCGCAGTATATTAAATTCAAATCCTCCTGATATTTTCATGGTTTATTCCAAAGTACTCTGCTCATATATAATTTTTATATACCAATGGAGACTTTTAGGTAAAATACTCTATTGCATTCAATTCCATTTATTAAATAAATATATATTGAAACACTACTAAATTCAGAGGGACTAACTTAAACCCCTACAGGGCTCCAAAGATTTCCTGTTCATAAACAACTTATTTTGTTTCTTCTCTACATGAAATACAATCTGTTTTACATATAAATAGAGGTTTCTTTTAATTATGGAACATCCAAATTGCAATCATAGCTCTTTTTATTTTATATGGCATGTATTTCCCAGGGTGAATAAGATACTTCATAAATCAGAGTAGAAGTATATATTCAATTATGCAAGATGCTACGTTTCCAAAAATGTAAGCAGTTGGACTTGAAATATTTTACTTCAATTCGTACATGTATTAAATAAGTATATTTTGGGCACCTACTATGTGCCTGACACTTTGGTAGTATCTGAGAGATGAACAAAACAAGATCCTTATTCTCCAGGGACTCAAAATCCATTAAACATACAAATTACAATAAATCATGGTATGCACAGCAACAAAGGTGTGTTTAAGGTATTGAGGAGGCTACTACAGATACAGAAGAGAAAGTTGGGGAGCAATCTCTTGATTTCCTGCTTCTTCCAAACAACCTGTTCTCCCTGGGTGTTCCCAGTTGGTGAAGCCAAAAATCTAGGCATCATCCATGAATCGACCCTTTCCTTAATCTCCCACATTCAATCCACTAGCTGGTTCAGCCAAACCTTCCCCTAAGCTGTATTTTAAGCCTGCCAAGACTTCTGTCTCCCCACTGTTACCCCTCAAATTCCAGCTCCCATCATATCTCCTCTGGTCCTCTTCAATAACCAATTTCCTTTGTCTCCCTGCTTCCATTTTTGCCACCCTACAATGCATTCTCCACACAGCCGTAAATATGATGTGTAAACATATAAATCAAATTATGTCATTCTACTGCCTAAAGTCCTTCAGTGGCTTCTCGTTACATTTAAAATTCAACCCAACATTGGACTTTGACCTACAAGGTCCAACATGATTTATCCCAAGCCTTCTTTTCCTTCTTCATCTCCTTCCCTTTTCTGCTCAGTTCCACTTTATAATAGTGGTGAAACGTACAAATAGCGCACCATCTTGGTTGCTACAAGTTATATTAATGCAGCTGTGTACATCAACCCTCTTTCTGTTTTAAAATATGTCTAGCTTGCTCTCACCTCAAACTTTCTGAATGAAACTCTTTTCCCCCAGATATGCCCATGGATGGCTACTTGTTTACTTGCAGATCTTAGCCCAGAAGTCACGTCCTCACTCTCTATCAACTCACTCTTTTTAATTCTTCACAACACTTTCCTATATCTGAAATTATCTTGGTATATCATTTCTTTACCTTTCCTTCCCAATCCCTCCTTACCCTTGCCCTCTACACACACACTCAAATGTGAGCTTCACAAGATCAAGGGCCTCTTAGCATTAGATAAGCACTTAGCATTAGATATTTGTGGAATGAATGATTTCATAGGCAAGATGACATTAGAACTAGGTAAACTCTTATGAGATCAAGAGGGTGGAGTGTGGATTTAAAACTATAAGCTATTGTTTGTTCCCAAATTGCCTCGTGAGAGAGAAATGTAAACATAAGGAACTGGCAATATCATGGCTCACATTCCAATTGGGAATAACTTCCTGATAAGCAGGCATAGTATGGATTGAAATAAGCTTCGCTCCGTGCAGCCAGACAGACTAAGACAGAGTACCCTTGGAACATGTTTTCATTTTTAAAAAATTTTGGGTGTCAGAACTGGGGTCTACACTCAGAAGTCAACACATGGTTTATATCTTTCCAATTATACTGTCACTCTCTGGTATTTTTAAAGGTGAAATTGCAATTTAAAATTTAAATACTTTTATGGCTTTTTGTGTGTGTGCATGATTGAGAAGAGGGGTCATAAGAGTTTATTGGCAAATCTGGCATATACCGAAAATATTCAGTGACAAAATCACAAATCATTTGCAAGAGTCTCGGAAATAAAAGCTCATTTAATTATCTGTCACGAAAGCTTTTAATGTAGGGAGACTTGAGCTAACAGTGACAAGAATCTGCAAAAAACCCCACCACCTTTTTTACATTTTCAGGAGGCCATTCCTGTTCTTAATTGAATCTTTCAAGTTTTTATTATGATTTATGGAGCTATTGGAAATAAATCAGCTTTTGTCTTCTTATTGTCTTTATGGGTAGTTTACCCATTTCCCAGGAATCGTGAGAATTTGTCAGGTAATTATGGAATCTGGCCTCTTCGAAGTCCAAAGTGTTGACCTCTCTAGAAACCACAAAATTAGAATGTGGATGACTTAATGAAGAGATTTTTTTCCTTCAAATTAACATTTATATTTTCCCAAGAAATTTATGTAACCGTAATAAATGTCTGATGTTAATGGCATAGACATTCTTATCATCTGAAGTCTAATTATTCTATTTTCTTTTTTCTAGTAGATAACTAGCTATTGCTAACATTTTTGGTTTCTGGGAGTTTGGGTTTGTCTCTGCATCCCCTCCATCCACAGAGCTCATTTGGTTTCAGAGCTACACAATCACTTCTGTCCCAATGACATCCTGATTTCCAGGCTAGACTTCTTACCCAAGCACCAGGCTTTAAACGATCCCAGGATATTTTCATGCAAAAGCTCAACCACTGTATAAAATTCAACAAACCCAACTTAACCAAGGTACTCTGCCATACACTTGTGTCTATCTTTCACTCCCTCATCCCCTACACTCCCTCTCCTATATTCCCTTCCATCATTTCTTCATCCCTTCTGTTCAGACTGTAGCACAGTCTTATATATTATCTCTTAGATTCGTTTCTTCTAGTCCCATTGGGTACACACTTGTACAGACATCATCACACCTAAATCAAGTCATTAATGTCCCCATCTGTCTCCCTGCCTCTTATTCCTTTGCCCTTCAAATCCAGATATATTTTCAGAAATAGTATTAACAGCATAAAAATGATAGAAAAGGATCCAAGAACTCTTCACTTACCACGAAAAGGAGAGCTTGGCATTACCTGTCAAGACAATTTTTAACAACACATCTTAGCTCTTAAGGCCCCACCTTCCCTTGTTTTTGGTAAGTTTGCAATCTAGACAATCACATCTCTTTGCTGTCCTCTCCCCGACCTTTTCAGGTGATCCTACGTCATTTTTCACCTTGGATGATCTCCTCTCTTCCAATCACTTTTCCAAGTTTACTTTTCCTTCAAGTCACTTTTCAAATCTCATCTTTTCAAGGAAGTCTTCCCTGGACACTAAACTCTATATTCATTTCTTTTTTGACAGTATAGTCTCACATGTTGCTTTGTGTGCCTGGATCTTGTCTCCCTCCTAAGAACATGAATTCTGCAAGGCAGAGATGTTATTTTCTGCAACCTCTGCATCTTCCACAGTGCTAAACATTTTTTTAAATGTTAGTAAGCACAGCAACAAAGAATCAGTCTAGTATATAAGCCCCATGAGGGCTGGGGTCATGCCTATTCTGTTCCCAGCTGTGTATCCTGTAGGTAACACAATGCCTGGCCCATAACAGGTGTCCAATATATATCTTGTGATTCAGAGAATGAATGAATAAGAGCTGAGAGAGACTCACAAGTTACAGTGAAAACCCTCCTGTGTCAATTTTTATAGTGCTCATTTAACAAGTAAGGGTAATTAAGAGAAAGAAATACCTAGGGTAGAATCTCAAATTCAGTGCTACCTATCCATGAGTTAAAATAGAAACCACAGCATACATATGTTTAAAGAAACTAGTGTAGGAGGATGACTCATGACAGTCCGAATCCAGTCACCTCAAAAAGCTCAAAAGCTTCGAGATTTCTGTTACCTTTGGTCAGGCACGGAGGACAGAGTATCACAGAGCAAGATTGTACAGTTGCTTCAGGCAGGCGGAAAGCAAGAGGGAGGGGAACTGGTTCCCACCGTCAGGAAGCAGGCAGATCTGCCCACAGAGCGATCACTGTGATATGTTCTTAACAAAGATGATATTTTAGTTCTCTTCTTCTCAATCTTAGGGTTAGGTCCCCATGTTAGGAGCTGTCATTTCACACTATGTTCTACTCTAGCATTTATTACAACTGTAATAAATTAATTTTTTTGTTTGCCATGTTTCTTTAATATCTGTTACTCCTGCAGAGTGCAAGCTTCAGGAAGCCTTCTTGTGT
The DNA here is from genome assembly GCF_949987535.1 of Balaenoptera acutorostrata. Classification (NCBI taxonomy): domain Eukaryota; kingdom Metazoa; phylum Chordata; class Mammalia; order Artiodactyla; family Balaenopteridae; genus Balaenoptera; species Balaenoptera acutorostrata. Next base: position 94,651,941 of record NC_080068.1, read on the forward strand.
CCCACATGCCTGGAATAGAGCCTGCAGCATAGTAGGTGCTCAATATAGATTTGTTAAATGAATGAGGAATTCTAGGTCTATACTCAAACGCATGCACACGTGTGTGTGTTTGTGTGTGTGTGTGTGTGCACCCATGCATGTGAGAGACAGACAGATATTAAAGTTCTGGATAGACCTGAAGACTACAGGACAGTCTCAGAGAAAAACACTGAAACCCATAAAGGGAATGGAAAATACGTGCTAAGAGAAGAAAAGGTCACAGTTGATGTTGTGAAATTTAGAGATAAGAATGTTATAGAATGAGGCAGCTCTGTGACATGAAAAGTGCCTATTCTTGGCTGTCTTATTTCACTTGTACCTATAAAATGGGGATAATAGCCATTTTCCCTTACATTAGGGTTAATTGGGGTTGTGTACGTGAGACATGGAACCCAGTCCCTGGTTTCTACACAAGAAACTACTCACCCTCTTGACAATTTTCTCTGAATTCACAAACTCATAGGCTATTCTTTAAGAGAATATGATGAAACAAACCTGAGAAAACAAAAAAGCAGGAAATACAAAAGACAGTGTAACAGATCCGATTGTACATGTTCAAAAATCATTCAAAGCCTTGCAAAAAGGAACTAGAAAATGTTTCCTCTGATGTCATCCCATCCTAAATACTATATCTATGTGTACTTATATGTCTGTATCTCTTTCCATTCATATCTCAGACTGCATTTGTCCATATTTGTTCATGTATTTTAATTAGTGGTAGACTTTTTAGCAACTGATATGTAAATAAGTAAAAATCAACATTTTGTAAACAAAAAGTTGAAATCTCCTTCTCTTCCTCTTCATCCTTGCTTGTTTTGTTTTGTTTTGTTTTGTTTTTGAAGTGACCAGATATCAAAACAGATTTCTTCCTGTAACTTTGGAATATCTTACAGAGTTTTGATGAACTTAAAATTTTGTTTTAGGTACAAAGGGCCACAATGAAGTTTTTAAAGTAAGTGCCAAGGTAAGTTCTGCTGACTTCAACATCTGACGAATGCTGGGCATTTTCCTTTATTCACAGGCTGAGCAACATTAATCTTTGTAAAGACATTCCTCCATGACTCAAGTGCCCAGAGTGATGGTGTGAAACACTGGTGCACTGTTGACCAGCCATCTTCCAACAGGAAGCAAACCAAATCTTGGGCTGGGATCTTTTCCTGAAGTGTATAGTCAGGAACTTGAGATCTCCCTCTTAAAATTAAAATCGTTGAATAAATGTTGGGATTAAAAAAAAAAATCTTGGTGGTAAAATTGACTGCATCAGTTCAAAGCCCTTTTCAATCAAGGGCCCTAATGAAGCTCCACTGTAAAGAACAATGGTTAGAGGTAAATTTTAGGATAGGGGTGAAATGTGAGCAAAACTTTCAAAATAAGAATACTTTCCTCCTAAGAGATTCTGTTAGATGTTGTCATTTAACAGTAAGGTAACTGTTAATATTTATTGGACATTTAACATCTGTCAGGAATTTTGCATGTTAAATCTTTGCAGCAACTTTGTGAAGTAAATCTTATCTTTCTTATTCGTCTCTTATAGATGAGCAGACTGGAGCACTGAGAGGTCAAGAAATATGCTCGTGCCATGCGTCCAGTAAGTGGCTGAGCCAGGGTTTAAGTCCAGGCAAATGGATTCCTCAGGCCACGAGCTATGCTGTGTGCCATTGCAACTCACGTTGGTAGCAATCAGAATCTGTCCTTAGGACGGGGGCTACCAGTGGACTGATTATATATGACTGGGAGATTTTTTTTTAATTTTTAATATTTTATTTGTTTTTATTTTTTTCTTCTAGTTTTATCGAGATATAATTGACATACAGCACTGTATAAGGTGTACACATGACCCAGCAATTCCACTCCTGGGTATTTATCTGAAGAAAATGAAAACACTGATTGAAAAGATTTATGTACCCCTATGTTCATAGCAGCATGATATACAATCTTATTTACAATAGCCAAGATATGGAAATGACCTAGTTGTCTATCAACAGATGAATGGATAAAGAAGATGTGTTATTTATATATATATATAAATTACACATACAATGGAATACTACTCAGCCTTAAAAAATAATGCAATCTTGCCATTTGTGACAACATGAATGCACCAAGAGGGTATTATGTTTAGTGAAGTAAGTCAGGCAGAGAAAGAAATACTGTGTGATTCACTTATATGTGGAATCTAAAAAAACAAAACAAATAAACAAACATAACAAAAAAGAAACAATTATAGATACAGAGAACAAACAGGTGGTTGCCGGAGGGGAAGGAGGTGGGGGAAGGAGAGAAATAGGTGAGGGAAATTAAGAGGTACAAACTTCCAGTTGCAAAATAAATGAGTCATGGGTATGAAATGTATAGTGTGGGGAATATAACAATGATTATGTAATATCTTTGTATGATGACAGATGGCAACTAGATTTATAGTGGTGATCATTTTGAAATGTACAGACATATTGAATCACTATGTTGTTAACAGGAGCTAACACAGTGTTGTAGGTCGATTGTGTGATTTCTGATCCAGACAGAGGACTGATATGTCTTTATTATGTCTTTATTCACTTCTGATGGAAAAGAGGTATGTGTTTTCTACTGAAGAATGAAGAACTTCAACCTCAGTAAAGGCTTCGATACCTGATGTGGCCTGCGTGATAATTTACTTTATTTGCAGTTTACCTGTCACTGACCTACAAAGATAGCATCTGGCTCTGCTTACAGAAAAGCAGTAACTCATGATTAACTGCCTTTGACTGTGCTTTTCCCAAAGCCATCTGCATCTGCTGTGCTTTGCAACTTAAATTTCCAAAAAGCAGCCCCTCCTGACATGAAATTAGGTTTCATACAAACAGAAGTTCCACATCAAAAAGGAAAATGAGTAGAGGGTGTAATAATTTAGTGCTAGATGTTCAAAGAAGCAGGGCCCCAAATAATACATGGACTGAAACTGTTTAGATAACATACCTAAAACAAACAGTATTTTAACAGGTGAAATTATTTTCCTTTTCCCTGAACATTTGACATTACTGACCACCCTGTCAGAATATGTTTGAACATGTGGGAGGGACTTAACAGAAATCAGCAAAACCTTCCTGAAGGGTTTTTGAAGGAAGAGGACTTGACTTGTCAAGGCTAGAATATGGGAAGGGTGATGCATTTTAGGCAGAGGGAGAGCATGAACAAAAAGATAGATGTGGGAGGAAAGAAGTTTCCGGAGGCTGGGACGCCAAGTGTGAGACATGGAATAGCTAGCCAGGTAGTTCAGAGGCAGCTCTGGAAACACTTTTGCATTATGCAAAGAAGTCTAATTTTATTCTACAGGCAAAAGGAAGCCATGAAATGATGTGAAGCAGAGGAGTAACATGATTAGTTTCAGATTTTAGAAAGCTCACTGGAAGTATGGTGGCCACTGTATTGGAAAGAAGTAAGAATGGAACAAGAGAGGACTAGTCATGAGGCTACTGGAATAATCCTTGTAAGGGAGGATGCTGGCTTGAACTGAGGCAGTAGCAATGAGTTGGGACAAGGGGGTGGATGTAAGAGGTCCACCTTAGGCATTTGAGTCTATAAATATGGTGGCTGATTGTATTGGGTTGGCCAAAAATTTCATTCGGGTTTTCCATAAGCTGTTATGGAAAAACCTGAATGAAATTTTTGGCCAACTCAATATGTGGAAGTAGAGGAGCCAAGGATAACTATTATGTTTCTGACTTGGGTACCGGAAGATGGAAGAGACTTGCATCTGTTTGTCTGCTAAGAGCAAAGAACCAGTGGTGGTGAAAATGTTGGATAGATGGGACAGATGAAGGCTGTTTGATGTCTGTCTTGGAGAAGCAAGAGGACACGGGATGCCAGTGGAAGAAGAAACCCCTTCCACTGAGGTGGGAGATCAGAAGATAAAGAGGAAAGAGGATGCAGGTAAGTCCGTGCTGGCATAGTGGATGGGGTAGTAGTGCTTAGAAGGCTGAGAGACTTTAGAACTTTCTCTAAGAGGTAATAGACAAGATTTTTGGACAAAGGTGTTAGATAAGAAACTCGGGGAGAGTGAAGGTTTGAACTGTTGGCACAAGAGAAAGGAAAGTAGCCTAGGAAGAGACAGATGGCGGCTGGGTAGGTTAGTGGCTTGGAAAGGGCTGAAGGAAACCATAAACTGGCAGTGGTACCATTCTGCTCAGTTCGTGATGCATAACTTGACCCTGCATTGTATTATGACTTATTAGGGCCACAGGGATGGCAGGGAACATGTTTCGTTTAACCTGAAGACTCTTCAGTGTTCAAACAGAGCATGACCCATATTAAATGCTCAATATACTTTTGTTGACTTGAAATTTGTGGAGCTATGGAGCAGTAGACATGAAATACTATTAGCAAACTGAACTTTTTTTTCCAAGTGCGTTAAATGGCAGTACCTTGGGAACACTGCAAGTAGAAGAGCCAATATTTTAGGATGGTTCTCCCAGGAGTGACGGTTCTTTGTGTGAACAGGTGTATCTGAAAAGACCAATTTGCTGCCACTGGTCACTTTCCTGCTGCAGACTCTGGGTTTGATGATTTAAGGTGAGGCAGAACACCTGGCATTGTTTACAGCGCTCTTTCTTCACAGTGACAATCTCAAAGAGTCTGGGATTTCAGGGAGAAAAGTGAAGGGAACTGGAAAAACAGATACAAAGGGATAATGAAGGAGAAGAGTGAGCTGAGACCAACTGCCAAGTGAAAGTTGCTGCCTGACAGTATATGCTGTAAGGCAAAGAGCACAGAGTTGGACGTTAAAAAAAAAAAAGGAAAACACCTAAGTTCTAGTTTGAGCTCAGTCTCTGAGTAATTATATCACCTTTGACCTGTGACCTTTAATCAGTTTTCTGAGACTCAATTTTTTTGGTTATCCAAGGGGAGTCATACATTTGCATCAGACGATTCTTTTAATAAACATTTTGTGAACTTCCCAGCATTCTACAAATATGTAGTCAAAGGCTACAGATGAGAACCTTGATGCAAAGCTGACTTTTACACTGCATGCACGGAATCTCCGTATCTTAGCCTCACTGCCCTACCTTTGCTCCTGTTCACCCCAGCCCAAGTTGTCTCTGTTTCTCTTTCTCCTATCTCTTCAGAATTTTATCTCCAGACAGTCCTTACATGGAAGTTGCAACTTCAGTGTTCACTCCCCAAGGTATCCTTTTCAGTGTATCCAGTATGATCACTGACACACCATCCTTCCAATCTCTAAACATTTGCAAATATGAAGTCATTTGTCAGTGCAACTCAATGAATGCTTATTGAGTTGCTATTATGTGAGAAGCCCTGTATTAGGTGCAGAGAATACAGGGATGAGGTACAATAGAGGAGATGATTCTACTGATTCTACTCAGATGCTAACCGTTCATATTAAAGTACTGGGTTGGCCAAAAAGTGCCTTTGGTTTTTTTTTAAGTAAAAATAAAAGACACATTTTTCATTTTCACCAGGAACTTTATTGAACAATGTATTCACACTTTTGTTCCACTGCCTTCTGCCGTTTTTCAGGCAACTTCATAATTCCATCTTCCCCAAACTTTTTATCTTTTTGAGCAAAGAACTGTTCAAGGTCCCTTTTACAGTCTTCCAGGGAATTGAAATTTTTTCCATTAAGAGAATTTTGTAAAGACCGAAATAAATGGAAATCCGAAGGTGCAATGTCTGGTGAATATGGCGGATGAATCAGAACTTCCTAGCCAAGCTGTAACAGTTTTTGCCTGGTCATCAAAGAAACATGCAGTCTTAACGTTATCCTCATGGAAAATTATGCGTCTTCTGTTGACTAATTCTGGATGCTTTTCATTGAGTGCTGCTTTCAGTTGGTCTAATTGGGAGCAGTACTTGTTGGAATTAACCGTTTGGTTTTCCAGAAGGAGCTGATAATAGAGGACTCCCCTCCAATCCCACCATATACACAACATCACCTTCTTTGGATGAAGACCAGCCTTTGGTGTGGTTGGTGGTGGTTCATTTCTCTTGCCTCATGATCTCTTCCGTTCCACATTATTGTACAGTATCTACTTTTCATCGCCCATCACAATTTGTTTTAAAAACGGAACTTTTTTTTATGTTTAAGTAGAGAATCACATGTGGAATTATGGTCAAGAAGGTTTTTTCACTTAACTTATGTGGAACCCAAACATTAAAGCAATTAACATAACCAAGCTGGTGCAAATGACTTTCATTGCTTGATTTGGATATTCTGAGTATGTTGGCTATCTCCCACATGGTATAATGTTGATTGTTCTCAATTAATGTCTCGATTTGATCGCTATCACCTTCAACTGGTCTACCCAACCATGGAGCATCGTCCAGTGAGAAATCTCCAGCATGAAACGTTGCAAACCACTTTTGACGTGTTCGATCAGTCACAGCACCTTCTCCATACACTGCACAAATCTTTTTATGCGTTTCAGTTGCATTTTTACCTTTCTTGAAATAATAAAGCATAATATGCCAACTGTTGCTTTTTTTCTTCCATCTTCAATATTAAAATGGCTACACAAAAATTCACCAATTTTGATAAGTCTTTTTTTAAATGCATGCGGATATGACAGCTGTCACATACAATCTAACAAAATGGTTTCGAATGAAGCTAAAGACAACTAAGTGCTTTTAGAGTCATCTTACGGAAAAAAATGAACGAACCTTTTGGCCAACACAATATATTAATAGAAACACAGAAAAGAAATTGATTAATTTTATCTGAGAAGTTTAGAGAAAGCTTTCTAGAAGCTGTGGTATTTGACCTTGGCCATGAAGAATGAACACAGTCTATATAATTTCACCAGATAGAGAAAGGGGAAAAGACATTTCAGGTAGAGAAAACAGCCTGGTTGAAAGCCTAGAGCTAACAAAGGGTGCTGTGTGTTGGGGAGAATGACAAGTGGCCTAACTGCTCATTCTCCAACAGGAGATTTTTACTACAAGTTAAAAAATCAAATATGGACACAATGGCCTCAAAAATGGTTATTTCCATTGCTTTTGGAGAGTTATGGCTGCCAGAGACTTTGGAACTGTGGCATAGAAGGGTAGTGATAATAACTGTTGAACATATAAGAAGAGCTGTCCCACCAGCAGATGTTAACCTGACTCATTGTGGAGATCATTTCTTAATATATGCAAATATAGAATCATTATGTTGTACATCTGAAACTAATGTTATATGTCAATTATACCTCAGTGTAAAAAAAGGAGCAATGCATAAGACCAGTGAACTAAGTAGTTTCATCTTTTGTGGAAGAGCCCAAAGATGGCTGAAGATTTGCCATGGTTTCGGAAACGATTAAAAAAGAAGAAAGGAGCATGCAACTTGGTGTTTTACAAACAGACAGACACACGCACATTCCTAATCACTTGAGATGTTCAGATACCTGCAAGGTGCATGGAAGCCTGCCTCTTTCATCTAAATTCTTCTAAATCTTATGGCAATTGATTACATAGCTATAGCTTGTTTGTAAGAGTCAGAGGTGAAGCTGGGTTCAATCATAGGCTTTGATACTTGTTCCATGTGGGAACTTGGCCAAAGTATTTGATATCTATAAATACTATAAATCTCAGTTGGCTCATCTGTTTGAAAAGGTGAGAATAAGAATACTTATTTCACGATTTGACAATGAGGATTTCCAAGGATGTACGTAAAGCAACCAGCAGAATGCCTCAAATTTGCAATGTGTTCAATGCATGGTGCTCATTATTACTCTTGTCTTAATTCTATTGCCTTTTCTCTACATTTAATAATAATGACGGTTTAATTTGGCATATTTCACAACCAGATATCAAACTGTATTTTAAAAACTCTTATTCCCACCTAACTGGCCTTGCCAGAGCCAGGACTCCTGAATAGGAATTGATGTGGGTAATAATTTTCTTGTGACCATAAAGAGAAATGAAATTGAGTTATTTGTAGTGAGGTGGATGGACCTAGAATTTGTCATACAGAGTGAAGTAAGTCAAAAAGAGAAAAACAAATACCCTATGCTAACACATATATATGGAATCTAAAAAAAAAAAAAAAAAAGATTCTGAAGAACCTAGGGGCAGGACAGGAATAAAGATGCAGATGTAGAGAATGGACTTGCGGACATGGGGAGGGGGAAGGGTAAGCTGGGATGAAGTGAGAGAGTGGCATGGACATATATACACTACCAAATGTAAAATAGATAGCTAGTGGGAAGCAATCGCATAGCACAGGGAGATCAGCTCGGTGCTTTGTGACCACCTAGAGGGGTGGGATAGGGAGGGTGGGAGGGAGACGCAAGAGGGAGGGGATATGGGGATATATGTATACGTATAGCTGATTCACGTTGTTATACAGCAGAAACTAACACAACAATGTAAAGCAATTATACTCCAATAAAGATGTTAAAAAAATAATTAAAAAATAAAATAAATAATTTTCTTGTGAGAAGGTAGGTGAAGAGTTGTGCTTTACCTATTTTATAGGTGCCCACACTGAGGCAGAAACCTTGGATGTGCCCCAAGAAATACAGACTCTGAACTAAAACTATAATTAAATGCCTTTATCTCCAAGCCTGCTGACTCAGTCATTTGCTTCTGCAATCTTGTCCACACGAGTGTATGTCATCAGAGTGCTGAAAGGAACATTCTTAAAGCTCTCTGGGCACCAAGCGGCACTGCCATAGCTAACATTTCACAAAGAATGAGTCCTTTAGGAAAATCCAATTTGAGAGAAGCAAGAGTAATAACAAAACAAGGATTGCCATTTAATCATATCAAATTACAGACATGTATATCTATATACATATATGCATACATATATATATGGTAATGGTAAAAGGAAAGAGTAATTCATTTTTGCTGTTCTAAAATTGGATTTTTCCCAAAGGTCAAAATAGAGCTCATTCTTTGGACTTGCATTAATGATACTGTAGCTAACAGAGAATGCTGGGAGCGAGAGCTGAAGCCATTGCATGTTAAATAGCTCCCCTAAAAGTGATTGTCCCATTTATGCATTTGAAAATCTGAATTGTAGAAGGAATGATATATGTCTCAGTTAGGTATGGCCTTCTATAAGATTTTTCATTTCAGAAATTTAGTAATATTCCCTAGGCAATTCTTCCTTCATGAGAAAGGCAGCAGTGGCATGGCATTTAATAAGTTTGCAGCAACATTAAGCTCTATTGATCTGAATTAGTATATCTGCCTTTTGCTTTGATAGTTTATTACTGTGATTCACAGGTAGAAAGATGTATAGTCACCCAGTTTCTGTGGGCTATGCTAGAAAAATGTATTGCGTGTCATTGAATATACTGCAAGTCTTCGGAATAATTTACACAGTGTATTTTGGTTTTATATATTAAGGTTTTTTTATCCTGGTGTTAATATCAGTACATAGACACGTAGAACAATGCACCATAAACACTGACTGAATGAATGATTGAGTTAATAGACTTGTATAACATCAAAGAAAGTAAGTGGTGGATTCAACATTCAAGTTTTAAGCTTGAGAATGTTCAAGTCTTCTGGCCAAGGAGAATGAGGTGGGTTGGTTAGGCCATAGTTAAGCCCAACAGCCCAAGACTCAGATCTTGATGTGCTATTTTGGCTGCACATCTTAATTACTTGGTCTAAGTTGGGAGAGCTGATGAAGTTGATTTGAGTCAGATTCTCTGAGGCAGCATTAAGAGCTAGAAAGCAAAGTGATAGAACATGATGATCAATAAGAACTGGACTTATGAACTGGGACCAGGGTGCAACAGATTCAGGAATGAGCTGGCTATAATCTAGGAGGGTTCCAGGAAATCACTGTGTGCAGGGGTGGGTGTTTGTTGTAGTTTTTACTTGTTGATATATATGTGGGTATGTTCTATTGGCTGAAAGTTTATCAGGTCAAGATGGACTGAAAATGTTTTAGTTTAAATAAATAATAATAATGGTGATTGCTATATACCAAGCAGAGTTCCAGACTTTTCCATGGATTATCTTAGTTAAATCTCGTATTATTATTACCCGCATTTTATAAATGGAGCACTGAGGTGTAGAGAGTTTAGGTATCATGCACAAGGTAAGGAAAGTGGTAGACTCAGGACTTGAATCTTTGGAAACTGACTCTAAGGTTTGGGCTCTAAACTAGCAGTCTACAAAAGTAGAGTGTACCCTGGCCTTACCATGGACCATTCTCCTAATTTTTTTCTCACCCCATATATCTGGTTCCCAAGTTACTGACAGTCACTTCTGTGACAATAAATAAATAAATAGATAGGACTTCCCTGGTGGCACAGTGGTTAAGAATCTGCCTGCCAATGCAGGAGACATGGGTTCGACTCCTGGTCTGGGAAGATCCCACATGCTGCAGAGCAACTAAGCCCGTGCACCACAACTACTGAGCCTGCACTCTAGATCCCGTGAGCCACAACTACTGAGCCCACTCGCTGCAACTAATGAAGCCTGCGAGCTCTAGGGCCCATGTTCTGCAACTACTGAGCCCGTGTGCTGCAGCTACTGAAACCCACGTGCCTAGAGCCCATGCTCTGCAACAAGAGAAGCCATCACAATAAGAAGCCTGTGCACTGCTACAAAGAGTAGCCCCCCTTCACCACAACTAGAGAAAAAGCCTGTGCACAGCAACGAAGACCCAATGCAGCCAAGTAAATAAATAAAAGCTACTTTACCCTTAAAAACAGAAAAAAATCAGCCTCTGAGCATAATTCTTCTACCGTTCACCATTTCTCTATGTCAGGATAATCTCTGCTTCGCATTTTGTGCTGATGCTTGCATTCAGTTATTCAATATGTTTTTTACTGAGCGATCACAATATGCCAGACACTTTTAGGTGCTTGGATTCCATCAGGAGTAAAACTGACAAAGATCCCTGGCCTCGTGGATCTCATATACCAGGGGAGATAGAAAATGGAAAATAAATAGATCGTATAGGTAAGCTATAGGATTTATTAGAAGCCGATCATTACTGCAGATACAAGAAAAAGGAAGAAGGGTAAGGAGCATCAGGTGTGCCTTGGTGGGCGTGGGAGGTGGTAATTTAAAATAGAGTGATCAGTACAAGTAGCCCTGAGAAGGTGATAGTTGAACAAAGACTTGGAAGCAAGGGAATGCACCTTGTGTGTTGATGGGTAGTGGTGGTCATGTGACCCGGACGCTGAGTGATCTTAGATGCCTGGCCTAGGAGACTCAGGGTTACCTGTGGTCCTGGGCAAAGTCAGAGGGAAGGGTTCTATGTACAGTTTGGTCCCATAATCTTGGCCTTATCAGACTCAAAAAAATTAAAAGTGTAACCTTTCCTTTCTCAGTGACACACTAGCTTTGCCTTAGTGTGGCCCCAAGCTTTGTCCTAACAGTTCACCTACCTGCAGTCAGCATGAGCCATCAGTGCAGGCCCTTCTCCAGTACGATGTCCGTTCCCCGTAATATGGTGGTTTTCCATCTGTGAGCCCCACGCGTGAGGGGTTGGCACTCCAGCCTCTAAAGGGAGCTCAAGATTTCCTTTTCCCGCCACTTCCTTGTCTCACGAACCCCGTCCCACCCCTAATATTCTGACTTTCTCATCCTCTGAGATGTTGAAGCCTAGGACTGTCTTAGACGTTGGAGCTACGAGTTGGAACTTTTTGGGTAAAAGTACATTAACTCAGAATGAAAATACTGATGAACTCTTGCTAATTAGAATCTCTGGTATTGACTTGGATCTGCAATTAATAAAAATGATGGGTTATAACTTTGCAAATACAATATGGAGGACCCAGTATTTCAAAACATGTTCCTTGGAGGGAATACCCATCTATCCGACGAAGGCAGCTTCCTTTTCAGTTTACAACTTTTATGACTGTTCTCTTTCTTTGCTCACTGCAGCTTTTTCCCTCGAATGGAGTTGGCTATTTGTCTGCCATACCGTGGGATCAGAATAAAAGCCAGCACTGACAAGAAGACAGTCATAACAGGATCACTTCTTTGTTGAGGCTGGGTTGACAATCCAGGAGAAGAGATTTTTCCTTTGCAGAAACTTTTATTCCAAACCTAGCCTTCTTGACAGGGATTAGTTTAGCTGCAAGCAGTTGTCAAGTACCGGCAAAGCCTCTGTAGAATGCTGACACAGGCCCTGTTCGGGGCCATCAACACTTAGTATCGAGCGGATGAAAACTGATTTTTTTTTAATGTGTGCAGTTTGGCAGCAACTCTACTGATTGTCAAAGCTGATTTTTAATTATTCATAGACTCTTACAAATAGAGAGACTGTGTGTGTGTAGTAAATACTTTGGGTTTGAATCTCTGATGAAATCCTATATAGAGCAACTCTGGATAAAATAGAGAACTTCCTGTCCCAGATATGCTTGACAAAATGGATATCATGGTTAATGGAAAGGAGAGATTTTTGGAGTTGAGCAAAAACTGGGTTCAAAGGACAGACATGCTTTGTGATCATGGGCAAATTGCCTAAATATATTAAACTGCAGTTTCCTGATTTCTAAGAATCAGTATTGCAATACTTCCCACCCTGTAGGCTTCTTAGGAAGAATAAATGAAAGAACATATGGATAACAAGGTAAAAAAAAAAAAACATGAACTCATCCAAGTCCCTCAATTTACAACTGAGAAAATGCAGCTGACTTGTTTATAATGTACAAACTCAGGACTCCATTCTCATATGCTTGACTCAGAGCACAGTAATCTTTCAATGGGCTCAAGCAAAGAGAAATACCTATAAAAAGCACATGTTATATAATATAACTATATATAACTATGCTCAAAAGAACCCACATTATCTATTTAATTCTAACTATGAATCTGGATCCCAACAGGCTAAACGGATGCAGGATGTGACCACAGCCAGTTGGGTTTCTAAATGCTGCATCATGGGTGCAGGATGGGATAGTGGCTTGACTTGCAGCCTCCAAAAAGGTATGTCCATGACTAATCCCCAGAACATGTGAGTGCAACCTTATTTGGAAAAGGGTCTTCCGCCAGATGTCATTAAGATAAGGATCTTGAGATGAAAGGATCATCCTAGATTATCCAAGCCCTAAATCTAATGACAAGTGTCCTTATAAGAGACAGAGGAGTTACACACAAAGAAAAGAAGGAGGCAGTGTGACCACGGAGACAGAGATTGGAGTCATGCAGTCCCCAAGCCCAGAAATGCCCACGGCCACCACCAGAAGCTAGAAGAGGCAAAAGGACCGGAAGGTTCCTAGAGCCTCTGGGGCATCACAACCCTGCCAACATCTTGATTTCAGCCCTGTTATACTGATTTCAGACTTCTGGCCTCCAGAACTGTGAGAGAGTAAATTTCTGTTAATTTAAGTCACCAAGATTGTTTTAATTTTGCAATAGGTTAACAGCAGCCCTAGAAAACTAATACAGGCAGTTAAAACTCTGAGACAAAGAAATGAAAACAAGTTGTGTGCTAGCTAGGATGTAATTCACATGCAAGCATTGGCCTGTGGAGAGGGCAAAGATGCCCTATTTTTAAAATCTCTCCTTGCTTGCATTCACAGAGTCTTGAAAGATGCTTTATCAGAGCTCTGTGTCTTGGTGCATTAATTCAATCCCCATTTGAGAAATACAGGATCTACCTTCAAGTGACTTAAGTCACTGACTAGTGAACAAACCAACCAACAGTTCAGTTGTAGGGCAAGGTGCTGAGCGCTCCAACAGAGGGGTTTTGCGAGCGCTGTGATTCACTTAGAGAAAGGAAGCGCCAGCTCTGACGGGGGCAGGGTAGACACCAGGACAGGCTTCTGAGAGGAATGGATGCCTGAGCTGGACCTCACCTTGTTGGCTTAGAGACAGGGAGCTTTTGCTGACAAAAGGAGCAGGGATGCTATTTTCCCCAGCCCTGAGATGAAGGTCCTGAAGGCTAGAATTTCTGTCTATTATCCTGTCTGCTCCCCTCTTTTCCATGACCTGGCATGTTTATGTAGGGAACACTGCAGCTGTTTGCTGGGTTAAGATAAATATTAGACAAGGAAGTGTGTCTGACTAACACACGTGAGCCAGGTGTTCTGGAAAGATAAACCCTGGGTAAGGGCAATGTGTGGGGATGGAGGACTTCACGCTTCCACTGGCCAGGTGGGAGCACGTCCAGCTCTGCAGTCATCAGCTCTGCCTGTGGCTTAATCATTCCTGCCTCCGAGGCCCTGCCCACCGCTCCCTCCGGCCTCTGACTGCCGTTCAATTCATCACCCTAACTCCCAGTCCGGACAATGGAGCCGAGCAGGAGAGAGGGAACATATCTTTTTATGTATGACAAGCACTGTACTAAGTTCTTTACATATGTGATCTGCTTTAGCCCTCGCCGCATTCCTCAGGGAAAAGTATTGCCATTCCCATTTGTCAAAGGAGGAAACACTCTTATTTGTTTAAGTAACTTTCCTGGAGCTGAAAGGCATAAAGACCTTTGAAGATCTAACTTTTGCTTATCTCCAACGCCAGTCACTCTCTGTCTCAAGATTTACGCTCCAGCTGTACCAACCTGCTTCTAGTTCTTCCTTCCACGCTTAGTGCGATGACTCTCAACTGGGGGCGATTTTGTTCTCCAGGGGTGAAATTTGACATTATCTGGAGACATTTATGATTGTCACAGTTGAGGAAGGGGATGCTACTGTCATCTAATGAATAGAACCCAGGGCTGCTGCCGCTAAACATCTTGAACCGGACAGCACGAGCCCTCCCCCCAACCAGAAAAGAATTATCTGTCCCAAAATGTTAGTGACGCTGAGATTGAGAAATCTTGCGTTCGTGCTTCTCATTCTCTCTGTCTGGTCTGTTCTCATTCCCTTCTCCTCTTAGCTGGATGTCTCCTACTCATTTATGACCCAGCTGGTGTGTCACTTCCTCTAGGAAGACCTTTCTCATTTCTCCAGGCTGGGCCAGGTGCTACCCTTCTGTGCTCCCCTACACAGCCTACCTAGCATTGCACCTTTTATTGGTTCTCCACTGTCCTCTCCATGAATCTGAGGCTCCTACTGGGCAGGGAACCATATTCCATCTACCTTTATATCCCTAGAAGACAGTGCTAATCCTGACAGGGCTTAAAGGGTATTATTGCATGAATGAAGTGGTGATTTGGGATTTATACACTATATGGAAGGGATAATGGGGAGAGTTGAGATTGTCATTCTCAGTGCATAGTGATTAGTGTGGTAAAAGAACAGCAGGAGGTGCTGCTGCAGAGATTGAAACATATTTCCTACTGGTTTTAGCTCTGGTTTCCTGAACCAGAACAGAAAGATTCTCAGAGCTCTGAGAAAGAGAACAGAGAGCCTCTCAGAGAAAAGAGAAAGTAGCTGAATATAAAGATGCATGTCCTTTTCTTCTTAAATCCCACTTGCTCCCCATGTTGAGATAATAAAAAGAATGACAAAAACAACCTAACTTGAACTGAGCAAAAATTAGGTCTGGCTATTGTAGCTTGAACAGCTCTCAAATCCAGTGGAGGAAGCACAGGTAATGACAATGTTTCCACGAGGTCACAGATGCAAGAAAACCTAGTTGGCCCTTTCCTTGCTTCCGTCGGAGAAATTCAAGTGACAGTAGCACTTGCGCTATCTGCCAAAGGAATTGGCTGAAAGCAGGAGATATTTGAGGCACTTGATATGCTATTTTTTTTAAAGAGAGTGTCCATGACAGCCTTTGAGCTCCCCGGCTCCCTTTGGCACTCGGAAGCAATGACAGTCAAGGGAACATTGAGGACCAATCCTCATTGCTTTGTCTCTACATAATCTTAGAATTTAGAATAGCACCCACTTGGATAAAAAGGTGGCTGCAACTGCTTTAGTTAAGCTCTTCTACCTGTAGCAGAAGGGAATCCAAAGATAAAATACGACTTGGTTAAACATAAAAACCCAGGAGTCTCCACAGGCATAGACTAAATTGAAATCTGGAACCAGGAATTCTTGCAGGATTTTAAAAGTAGGAATCTTTGGATGTTATCTTTTATATTTTAAATTCATTGCTGTTTATGAACAGGAGCTTAAACGTAGAACATAAAGAGGTCACTGAAAACTCTTAATTTAGTGTCAGAGCAGCCTGATGAAAAAGATAGATGGCAATGAGCATCTTTTCTCCCACACTGGTTTTCCCTTTGATTCCAAATACACCTGCTTTCTAATACTCATTTTCTTCCTGAAGGAAAAATATCATAGGAAAATTATTATGAAACCAGCCAAAGCAATTCTTTCCTGGACAATATGCTACATGGGGCAGGCACTGTCTAGCAGTCCTGAGAGTGAAATGATCATACAGTGTGACTTTGAGTGCCTTCTGTCAGGGAGGATGTTGAACAGTGTTGCGTGGGAAGCGCATGCTGTCCATCTCCTATGCAGTGGACCGTCTGTCTTTACCATATAGCCAATCCTGAAGTTACTACTTCCGGGAGGACAGCATTTGACAGTCTCCTTTCTCCCGTGGCATTGACAGAGAGGTCAGTGGACTAGGGGGGCGTGGCCTGAATGCAGACACAGCTGAGTACGAGTCAAAGGGCAAAACCAGAGTTTGAAGTTTTAATAAAAGATTAAAATTTTTTTTTGAAAGGATTTTCTTATTTATTTATTTATTTATTTATTTATTTATTTTTGGCTGTGTTGGGTCTTCGGTTCGTGCGAGGGCTTTCTCCAGTTGCGGCAAGCGGGGGCCACTCTTCATCGCGGTGCGCTGGCCTCTCACTATGGCGGCCTCTACTTGTTGCGGAGCACAGGCTCCAGATGCGCAGGCTCAGCAATTGTGGCTCACGGGCCCAGCTGCTCCGTGGCATGTGGGATCTTCCCAGACCAGGGCTCGAACCCGTGTCCCCTGCATTAGCAGGCAGATTCTCAACCACTGCGCCACCAGGGAAACCCAGATTAAAATTTTAATGTAGCTAACATTTCAAAATCTTCTTTAGGATATGTACTTAAAACAATCCCTCCTTATCCCAAGGTTATGAAAATATTTTCCTGTATTTTCATCTAAACGTTTTGAAGTTTTGTTTTTTTATCTATATTTTTAATCTACTGGAATTTTGGGGGTTTTTGGTAGAGGTGATGTAGGCATTTATTTATTTATTGAAGTATAGTTGATTTACTATATTGTGTTAATTTTAGGTGTACGGCCCAGTGATTCAGATATTTACCAGATTCTTTTCCCTTATAGGTTACTACAAAATATTGAGTATAGTTCCCTGTGCTCTACAGTAGGTCCTTGGTTATCTGTTTTATATACAGTAGTGTGTATATAGTAAGCCATCTATTCCTGTGCTGATATCAAACTGTCTCAATTACTGTAACTTAGTTATGGTTCTTGCTATCAGATAGAACAATTTTCCTACTTTCTTCAAAATCTCTTATATTCCATGTGTAATTTGCACTTGGCTTGCCATAGTCCACAAAAACAATATGATACAAAGCAACCAAAAAACCCTGTCATTGAAACTTTATTGCATTCAATAAATAATTTGGGGGTAAACTGACAATTTAAGGTATTGATTCTTCCTATTCATCAACATGGTTTATTTCTTCATTTATCTAGGGCAGCTTCTTTGAAATTTTCCCCTTTTAGTTATGGTTTATAACTTTCTTCATCAAGGTCTCAAAAATCTTTTGTTAAATTTATTTATACACATCTTAAAAATTATTTGTTGATATTATAAATGAAAGGCTTTTCTGTATTCTAACTGAACTATTAATGGTGTAAGGAAGGCTGCTCACTTTTCTTTCTGATGTTGCATCTAGAAACCTTGTTGAATTATTTTAGTTGTTCTACTAGTTTTTTGGCAGATTATCTAGGAATTCCTACAGTTATACTGTTTGCAAATCAGGACACATTTTTTTTATTACTTTTAAATTCTTTCATCTTATTTCTTTATCTTGTCTAGGGCCTTGTATATTGCTGAATGTAAACTATCTTATTTGCATTCTTATACTTTTGTTTTAAGGAATTCCTCAAAGGTTTGGTCATTAAGAAATAAATTTAGTGTGGTTTTCTTTGATATATAACTTTCATTAAGAAAAATACTTTTCCTTCTTTTTTACTTTGCTTAGAGGTTTTCATCATGAAATTATTTTTGTGACATGATTTTTTTATTTGTTGAGAGAATTATGTTTTTTCCCCCTGTAATATGTTTTTCTGGTGATTATAATAATAGATTTTTTAAAAATGTAGAATTATCTTTGCTTTCCTGGGATTACCCATTTTAATTGTGGTGAATTCTTTGTTAACAGACTGCTAAATTTATTTTACTTGTGTGTGTGAAAATTTTTGCCTCTATATTTTTAAGTAAGATTGACTTAAATATTTTTTCTTGTGCTATCCTTATCTAGTTTTGGTATAAATGTCACATTAGCCTCACAGACTGAGTTTGTAGTTTTCCTTTATTTATTTGTATTCTGTGAAGCAATTTGCATAAGAAAAGAATTTTTGTTCCTTGAATGGGTAATGGAAATCATCTAAAACCGTCTAGGCTGAGTATCTTTTGGATTTTATGATTTGTCTCATGTGCTCAGCATTGTTCCATGTGTCTTATCTTGGGACTTAGACCGAAGGATCAGATTTTACTTGAGGCATGCTCTGGTTATGGAAGGACAGGGGCAAAAGGCCAAACCAAATCATGCAAGCATGTGTATAGCTTCTCAGATGTGAGAGAGAAAACCACTGTGCCTGACTAGTGGTACCATGATATTTGCTTAGCAATTGGGTGGCAAGTGGTGAGCAAACAAAAATAGAAATCTAGATGGTTGAAGATCCAGGTATGAGGTGGCAAAACTTTGGCAAAACTGACACTTGTTATCACTTAGAGGACTTTGTGCTGAGCCTACAGTTCTAGAGGAAGGGACTGAACCATGATGTTAGCAGGTTTAAATTGATTGTTATTAACTTCATTTTGCAAGTTATTTCTAAAGTTCATAGACTATGACACATCACAGATTGCAAGACACGCCTTTATTTTGTGTAACACTCAGAAAGGATGAAACACATCAATTAAGCTTTGATATAATGTCTTTTTATGACTTCAATTATGAAATGCAGCCCAATCACAAAGATGTTAAAATGAAAAATGAAAATGCATCTTATAATCAATGAAATATGGTATAAACAAGAGTAATAATTGGACAGTTTATATGCAAAAGAGAAAGGGAATAAGTTCTAGAAAGTCAGGATCCTGCAGAGTTGGAAAAGTCAACTGCTTCTAGACTCCAAGGAAGAGATGGGGTTTGAAAAGACCTTGAGAGACCAAGACCCAGTGAGACTTCTTAGTTGTATGGAGTGACTCAGCTTTGAGTCAGAGACCAGCTTTGAGTCAAGGAAACGTCCTGTCCACTCAAGCCTTGTAGCCTCAAGGTAGTTGCCGTTAGGTTGAGAGGGGCAGGCATGGGGGTGAGGAAGTGAAAAAATACAAAATCTGTGATCCAGATCTACAAAAGAACTTTGAATATAGTTAATAGCACATGGATCTAACTAGAAGCAAATAAATAGAAGCATACTAATTATCTGAGAGAGTTTGCTGCCAAAGAATTCTTGAGCCTTGCTTAAAAAAAGCTTAACTGTTTGAGTCTTAAAACATCCTTCATGCAGGAAGTGGGCTGTGTGAGCTGTGTAGCTCTCAAAAGGGCACCTCTCCAACACCCATATTAGATGTGGCCAACGTGGATAAGTAAACCAGAAAGAAGGTCTCTGAAGTCTAGAATCATGAAGAACAAAGGGCAGGCGATTTCCTCCTTCAAGGGAGCAGAATTGGGGTCAGTTCAAGAAGCTTTCACGCCTTCCATGGTTGAAGACCTTCACAAAGTTAGCCCAGTGGTATTTCAGAATTGCTAGAGACCAGTGCCTGCCAAGCATCTCCACTTTTTCCATTTCTGACTGGAAGTGTCTACATGGTTATTTTTTCCCTTTCCCACCACTGCACACTGTATGTGGGAGTGGAAGAAGGTATCTTGTCTTTTTAGTTCATAGCTTGTTGTACAATAAAGAGTCACATGCCGATGTAAATGGAAAGCTCACTCAGAAATCCTAGACTTTGAGCTAGTTTCAGTGCAGACAGGATCTCCAGTTGCCTCCTTGGGGAGGGTGTGAGAATGTTCTATGTGTGGGAGAAAGAATGAAATGCATATGTGGAAACCAGAAGCAGGGACATTTACAGCGACAGTGATAGGTATTTATCAAAACCAATTCATTTCCCCTGAATACATTGGAGGACCATTTGCTCACTTTCTTATTGTATTAGTGGAACCAAATGAGTGAGTTCTGGCCAATGGGACATGGGTAGAAGTGATGTGCACCACTCCTAGACCTGACAGTCAAACCCCCTGCATGACCTCTGTGTTCTCTCTTTCCCTTAAAGGAATTCAGACGCTTTGTGTTGAGATGGAAGGGGCTTCTTTGAATGACTGCAAAACCCAGAACAGAGAAATGCACTCCCAATCCCAGACCCCTCCCTCCAGTGACTACAGTTGAGAGTAAGCAATAAAATTTTATTGTGTTCAATGAGATTTTGTTTTTTATTTCTTACTACAGAATAATTTAGCCTAGCCTCATTAATGCAATCAATCAATGTCTCTCCACTGGATTATTCTTATTGGACTAACTGTGTGTTCATTAATATTGGTCTCCTAGAAAATATCCTTTCTCTTGGCCTCAGAACATCCTCCAGCCCATTTCTCTGTTTTCTGTTCAAAGAACAACTTTGTGAGTCTTCTTTTTCACTCAAAGTCTCTATTTCCTTCTTCTCCCATTTAATCCCAGACCTAATGGTCATTTCCCTGTCCTTATTTAATTTGAATTCCTAGAAGCATTTGTAATGGTTGACCATGCTCTTTTCTTTGGTTTTCTTTCTACTATATTGGCCATTTCCTCTCCATCTCCCTTGCTGGCTGCATCCCTTCACCAGATATCAAAATGTAGATGTGACCCAGAACTTCTTCTCTTGGCTATTTAATTCACACCCTAGGTGATCTCATTCATGTCTGTGCCTCTGAAGGGTACCATATTTGTGCTAGTGGAACCCAAACCTATAGATTTAGTCCAAAACTCTAACCTGAGCACAAGATTCATATATTCAACTGTCTATTCAATATCTCTACGTGGAGGCCTAAGTGACATCTCAAAGTTAACATGATCAAAACAGAACTATTAATAGCCCCTCCCATCATATCTGTCCTTCCCTTAGATTTTCCATCTCTATAAATTGTATTGCTATCCTCAGCCCCCAGCCTAGGATTCCTCTTTGACTTTCCTATAATTCATCTTTTCCTTACATCCCTTGGTCAATTAGTAATTTATCCTCACCATCATCACTAACCAAACTGTAATTCAAGCCAGCCTCATCATTTGGCTTGATAATGCCTCATAGCTGGTCTTGTTGCTTCCTTTGCAGTTTCCTCAGAGAAGCCAGTGGGGTCTTTTGGAAAAATAAATCAAATAATATCACCTTCCTGCTAAAGGTCTTTAGGAGTCTCTGATTGCAACTAGAATAAAATCCAGATTCTTTACTTCACCCCACAGAGTCTTGCATAATCCATTCCTTGCCTGACTTTCCAATCTCATCTTCCCCTCTTGCCCCTCACACACTAATGTTTAGACTGTTCTTCTTATTGTCACCCAATCATGTCAAGTTCATTCCTACCTCAGGGCCTTTGCACTTCCTATTTCTTCTGGTTGGAATGATTTTCTTTTGAACCTTATTATGGGTGCATCTTTCTCATTATTCTGATCTCTGCTCAAATGTCCTTGTCCTAGAGAAGCAAATAGACAATCCCTGAGTCATTTTCTGTCTTTTTAACCAGTTCTATTTTCTTCAGAACATGAACCTATATATGAAATTATTTTTTTCTTTATGTGTGACTGATTCACTCTAAGGAGGTTTGACTATATTTTAATAAATGATACACTTCCAATATTTTAGTTTAAACTATTATGTTAATATTTATAAACAAGTAAAGGAAACTGTGGATATTTAGCCTTTCTACTAGGAAATATCAAGCAGGAGCTAAATATAATGAATGTAGCAGGAATTGAAGACAGGTGCCGGCTTTTGTGCAGAGAGACTTATAAAACCATTGGTTCAAATCATTACTTAATTATAGCATGCCAGAGTTAGAATGCCAACTGATTATGGCTCCATTTTAATTTACCACCAAGATTCTGGTGCAGCCAGCACTCTGAGATGCCATTGTAGCATTGCCTGCTGGAGCATCTTATTCTTGGTGAAAATGTTTTTTTCTTTCTGGTTGCTTGAGCACCACTTCCATTAAATTGCAATCAAGTCTTTGCCCTACAGCGTGTCTATTTTCAGAACCAGTCCCACCCCTTAAGCACCCACCCTCCATTTGATAGAGTGCACTTTCTCATCCTTTAAAGAGACCCACGCAGCCCGTCTGTGATGGAGCCGTTAGGTCTGGCTTCAGTGTCCACTCCCGTCTACGGGCCTCCCCATTGGCAGCTCTTCCTCCTGCCCTGTTCCTGCTTTTGTCCCTCCAGTCCTGATGAACACATGGCCCAGTTTTCTCAGCCACAGCTCTCTCTTGTTGGCCAGGCACTTCCAAGGGTATAACACCAGTCTACTCCCCAAGCTCCTCTTTGTTACAACCCTGGCACTTCTAATTCTTAGATGCCAATCTTGGCCTGTTCCTACTGAGTACACAGCCTGGGGTGGTTAGGCTCAGAAATGGTCTGACTTTCAGTAACTTGTCCTCCATCCAGAAGGCTGGGGACCTCGTGATGATAAGAGGAATGAAAGTCTTCTGTGGCTTACCAGAGGACTGTTCTGTACTCTTTCCACAGAGTTAAATCCATTCATGAGAAACCTTAATCCTGTGCTGGTCAGGAAGCTTTCAAAGATGTCAACGGAGCCCCAACTCCTAGAGAACTAGTTTGCTTCTAGACTTCTTCCCATTTCACCAACCCACTTGGCAAAAGTCCTGGGAAATCTAATCTGAATTAGCATTTACTATCCTTTTGTAGATCAAAATCTTTTAAGTATAAACTTTTAAATTTGAATATAAATAGAAGGGAAAAAATTCTCTTTATTCTTGAGAATCAGGCCTGTATTTAGTTTGCTTGGGCTGCCATAACAAAATACCATAGACCGGCTTAAACAATCGAAATATATTTTCTCACTGTTCTGTAGGCTAGAAGTTCAAGATCAAAGTGTTGCCTGGGTTGTTTTCTTCTGAGGGCCATGCAGGAAGGATCTGTTCCAGGCCTCTCTCTTTGGCTTATAGATGGTTATCTCTTTCCTGTGTCTTTATATTGTCTTCGCTCTGTACATGTCTGAGTCCAAATTTTCAGTCATATTGGATTAGGACCAACCCTAATGACCTCATTTTAACTTAATTACCTCTGTAAAGACCTTATCTCCAAATATAAGTACATTCTGAAGTACTGGGGGTCAGGGCTTCATCGTATAAATTGGGGGTGGGGATGCAGAATCCATCCCGTAATAAAATTTTTAGCCCTTTGAGAAACACTCCATCAAAAGTTACATTCTGTCCCATGATCACCTGTAACTAAATGAGTAAATGAATATGAACACCTTAGTTTATTCCTGCCCAACAAAGTTTTCAATGGCTTTTTCCTTCACCTAGAATTTTCTTCTCTACACAGCTCTGTGACTTGCTCCATCATTTTATTTAGGCCTTTGATTAAAGATCACTTAAATAGAGAGGACCTCCCAGCTCACCAAGTAGTGCTTTTATCTTACCCCCATCATCTGCCAGTGTCTATTACTTTACCCTGTTTTATTTTGTTCATAGCACTTAGTACTACATGAAGTTTAGAAACTTTGTTTACATGAAAGAATAAAAGATAACAACAACTATATCTAACGTTCATAGAGTCTTTATGTTAAACCCGTCTTTAAGCACTTTTCATTAAATTTCACAGCAAACCTGTCAGGTTATCACTATTTTTAACACTGTTTTGCAGATGAAGAAATGTGTTTATTCTCTTGACTACCAGTGTGCATTGCATGACACATATTAGGAATTAAATATATCTGGGGTTTTTAAAAAATTTTTTAATTTTATTTATTTTTTTATACAGCAGGTTCTTATTAGTCATCAATTTTATGCACATCAGTGTATACATGTCAATCCCAATCACCCAATTCATCCCACCGCCACCCCCACCCCACCCCGCTTTCTCCCCTTGGTGTCCATACGTTTGTTCTCTGCATCGGTGTCTCTATTTCTGCCCTGAAAACCAGTTCATCTGTACCATTTTTCTGGGTTCCACATACATGCGTTAATATACGATATTTGTTTTTCTCTTTCTGACTTACTTCACTCTGTATGACAATCTCTAGATCCATCCACGTCTCAACAAATGACCAATTTCGTTCCTTTTTATGGCTGAGTAATATTCCATTGTATATATGTACCACATCTTCTTTATCCATTCGTCTGTTGATGGGCATTTAGGTTGCTTCCATGACCTGGCTATTGTAAATAGTGCTGCAATGAACATTGGGTTGCATGTGTCTTTTTGAATTATGTTTTTCTCTGGGTATATGCCCAGTAGTGGGATTGCTGGGTCATATGGTAATTCTATTTTTAGTTTTCTAAGGAACCTCCATTACTATTCTCCATAGTGGCTGTATCAATTTACATTCCCACCAACAGTGCAACAGGGTTCCCTTTGCTCCACACCCTCTCCAGCATTTATTGTTTGTAGATTTTCTGATGATGCCCATTCTAACTGCTGTGAGGTGATACATCATTGTCATTTTGATTTGCATTCCTCTAATAATTAGTGACGTTGAGCAGCTTTTCATGTGCTTCTTGGCCATCTGTATGTCTTCTTTGGAGAAATGTCTATTTAGGTCTTCTGCCTATTTTTCGATTGGGTTGTTTGTTTCTTTAATATTGAGCTGCATGAGCTGTTTATATATTTTGGAGATTAATCCTTTGTCTGTTGATTCGTTTGCAAATATTTTCTCCCATTCTGAGGGTTGTCTTTTCGTCTTGTTTATGGTTTCCTTTGCTGTGCAAAAGCTTTTAAGTTTCATTAGGTCCCATTTGTTTACTTTTGTTTTTATTTCCATTACTCTAGGAGGTGGATCAAAAAAGATCTTGCTGTGATTTATGTCAAAGAGTGTTCTTCCTATGTTTTCCTCTAAGAGTTTTATAGTGCCCGGTCTTACATTTAGGTCTCGAATCCATTTTGAGTTTATTTTTGTGTATGGTGTTAGGGAGTGTTCTAATTTCATTCTTTTACATGTAGCTGTCCAGTTTTCCCAGCACCACTTATTGAAGAGACAGTCTTTTCTCCATTGTATATCCTTGCCTCCTTTGTCATAGATTAGTTGACCATAGGTGCGTGGGTTTATCTCTGGGCTTTCTATCTTGTTCCATTGATCTATGTTTCTGTTTTTCTGCCAGTACCATATTGTCTTGATTACTGTAACTTTGTAGTATAGTCTGAAGTCAGGGAGTCTGATTCCTCCAGCTCCATTTTTTTCCCTCAAGACTGCTTTGGCTATTCGGGGTCTTTTGTGTCTCCATACAAATTTTAAGATTTTTTGTTCTAGTTCCGTAAAAAATGCCATTGGTAATTTGATAGGGATTGCATTTAATCTATAGATTGCTTTGGGTAGTATAGTCATTTTCACAATATTGATTCTTCTAATCCAAGAACATGGTATATCTCTCCATCTGTTGGTATCATCTTTAATTTCTTTCATCAGTGTCTTATAGTTTTCTGCATACAGGTCTTTTGTCTCCTTAGGTAGGTTTATTCCTAGGTATTTTATTCTTTTTGTTGCAGTGGTAAATGGGAGTGTTTCTTTAATTTGGCTTTCAGATTTTTCATCATTAGTGTATAGGAATGCAAGAGACTTCTGTGCATTAATTTTGTATCCTGCAACTTTACCAAATTCATTGATTAGCTCTAGTAGTTTTCTGGTGGCCTCTTTAGGATTCTCTATGTATAGTATCATGTCACCTGCAAACAGTGACAGTTTTACTTCTTCTTTTCCAATTTTTATTCCTTTTATTTCTTGTTCTTCTCTGATTACCATGGCTAGGACTTCCAGAACTATGTTGAATAACAGTGGTGAGAGTGGACATCCTTGTCTCGTTCCTGATCTTAGAGGAAATGCTTTCAGTTTTTCACCATTGAGAATGATGTTTGCTGTGGGTTTGTTGTATATGGTCTTTATTATGTTGAGGTAGGTTCCTTCTATGCCCACTTTCTGGAGAGTTTTTATCATAAATGGGTGTTGAATTTTGTCATAAGCTTTTTCTGCATCTATTGAGATGATCATATGGTTTTTCTTCTTCAATTTGTTAATATGGTATATCACATTGATTGATTTGCATATATTGAAGAATCCTTGCATCCCTGGGATAAATCCCACTTGATCATGGTGTATGAGCCTTTTAATTTGTTGTTGGATTCTGTTTGCTAGTATTCTGTTGAGAATTTTTGCATCTATATTCATCAGTGATATTGGTCTATAGTTTTCTTTTTTTGTGGTATCTTTGTCTGGTTTTGGTATCAGGGTGATGGTGGCCTCATAGAATGAGTTTGGGAGTTTTCCTTCCTCTGCAATTCTTTGGAAGAGTTTGAGAAGGATAGGTGTTAGCTCTTCTCTAAATGTTTGATAGAATTCACCTGTGAAGCCATCTGGTCCTGGACTTTTGTTTGTTGGAAGATTTTTAATCACAGTTTCAATTTCATTACTTGTGATTGGTCTGTTCATATTTTCTATTTCTTCCTGGTTCAGTCTTGGAAGGTTATACCTTTCCAAGAATTTGTCCATTTCTTCCAGGTTGTCCATTTTATTGGCATAGAGTTCATTGTAGTAGTCTCTTCTGATGCTTTGTATTTCTGTGGTGTCTGTTGTAACTTCTCCTTTTTCATTTCTGATTTTACTGATTTGAGTCCTCTCCCTCTTTTTCTTGATGAGTCTGGCTAATGGTTTATCAATTTTGTTTATCTTCTCAAAGAGACAGGTTTTAGTCTCATTGATCTTTGCTATTGTTTTCTTTGTTTCTATTTCATTTATTTCTGCTTTGATCTTTATGATTTCTTTCCTTCTGCTAACTTTGGGTTTGTTTGTTCTTCTTTCTCTAGTTCCTTTAGGTGTAAGGTTAGATTGTTTGTTTGAGATTTTTCTTGTTTCTTGAGGTAGGCTTGTATAGCTATAAACTTCCCTCTCAGAACTGCGTTTGCTGCATCCCATAGGTTGTGTATCGTCGTGTTTTCATTGTCATTTGTCTCTAGGTACTTTTTGATTTCCTCTTTGATTTCTTCAGTGATCTCTTGGTTATTTAGTAGTGTATTGTTTAGCCTCCATGTGTTTGTGTTTTTTACGTTTTTATCCCTGTAATTCATTTCTAATCTCATAGTGTTGTGGTCAGAAAAGATGCTTGATATGATTTCAATTTTCTTAAATTTAAGGTTTGATTTGTGACCCAAGATGTGATCTATCCTGGAGAATGTTCCGTGCGCACTTGAGAAGAAAGTGTAATCTGCTGTTTTTGGATGGAATGTCCTATAAATATCAATTAAATCTATCTGGTCTATTGTGTCATTTAAAGCTTCTGTTTCCTTACTTATTTTCATTTTGGATGATCTGTCCATTGGTGTAAGTGAGGTGTTAAAGTCCCCCACTATTATTGTGTTACTGTTGATTTCCTCTTTTATAGCTGTTGGCAGTTGCCTTATGTATTGAGGTGCTCCTATGTTGGGTGCATATATATTTATAATTGTTATATCTTCTTCTTGGATTGATCCCTTGATCATTATGTAGTGTCCTTCCTTGTCTCTTGTAACACTCTTTATTTTAAAGTCTATTTTATCTGATATGAGTCTTGCTACTCCAGTTCTCTTTTGATTTCCATTTGCATGGAATATCTTTTTCCATCCCCTCACTTTCAGTCTGTATGTGTCCCTAGGTCTGAAGTGGGTCTCTTGTAAACAGCATATATATGGGTCTTGTTTTTGTATCCATTCAGCAAGCCTGTGTCTTTTGGTTGGAGCATTTAATCCATTCACATTAAAGGTAATTATCGATATGTATGTTCCTATGACCATTTTCTTGTTTTGGGTTTGTTTTTGTAAGTCCTTTTCTTCTCTTGTGTTTCCCACTTAGAGAAGTTCCTTTAGCATTTGTTATAGACCTGGTTTGGTGGTGCTGAATTCTCTTAGCTTTTGCTTGTCTGTAAAGCTTTTGATTTCTCTGTTGAATCTGAATGAGATCCTTGCTGGGTAGAGTAATCTTGGTTGTAGGTTCTTCCCTTTCATTACTTTAAGTATATCATGCCACTCCCTTCTGGCTTGTAGAGTTTCTGATGAGAAATAAGCTATTAACCTTATGGGAGTTCCCCTGTGTGTTATTTGTCATTTTTCCCTTGCTGCTTTCAATAATTTTTCTTTGTCTTTAACTTTTGCCAATTTGATTACTATGTGTCTCGGCGTGTTTCTCCTTGGGTTTATCCTGTATGGGACTCTCTGGGCCTCCTGGACTTGGGTGGCTATTTCCTTTCCCATGTTAGGGAAGTTTTGGACTATAATCTCTTCAAATATTTTCTCGGGTCCTTTCTCTCTTCTCCTTCTGGGACCGCTATAAGGTGAATATTGTTGCCTTTAATGTTGTCCCAGAGGTCTCTTTAGCTGTCTTCATTTCTTTTCATTCTTTTTCTTCATTCTGTTCTGTGGCAGTGAATTCCACCATTCTGTCTTCCAGGTCACTTATCCATTCTTCTGCCTCAGTTATTCTGCTGTTGATTCCTTCTAGTGTATTTTTCATTTCAGTTATTGTATTGTTCATCTCTGTTTATTTGTTCTTTAATTCTTCTAGGTGTTTGTTCTTTAATTCTTCTAATGCCTTTGTTAAACATTTCTTGCATCTTCTCAATCTTTGCTTCCATTCTTTTTCCGAGGTCCTGGATCATCTTTACTATGATTATTCTGAATTCTTTTTTCTGGAAGGTTGCCTATCTGCACTTCATTTAGTTGTTTTTCTGGGGTTTTATCTTGTTCCTTCATCTGGTACAAAGTCCTCTCCCTTTTCATTTTATCTGTCTTTCTGTGAATGTGGTTTTCCTTCCACAGGCTGCAGGATTGTTGTTCTTCTTGCTTCTGCTGTCTGCCCTCTGGTGGATGAGGCTATCTAGGAGGGTTGTGCAAGTTTCCTGATGGGTTGGACTGGTGGTGGGTAGAGCTGGGTGTTGCTCTGGTGGGCAGAGCTCAGTAAAATTTTAATCCGCTTGACTGCTGATGGGTGGGGCTGGGCTCCCCCCTACTGGTTGTTTGGCCTGAGGTGACCCAACACTGGAGCCTACCCGGGCTCTTTGGTGGGGCTAATGGTGGATTCTGGGAGGGCTCACGCCAAGGAGTACTTCCCAGGACTTCTGCTGCCAGTGTCCTTGTCTTCATGGTGAGCCACAGCCACCACCCGCCTCTGCAGGAGACCCTCCAACACTAGCAGGTAGGTCTGATTCAGTCTTCTATGGGGTCACTGCTCCTTCCCCTGGGTCCCGATGCGCACACTACTTTGTGTATGCCCTCCAAGAGTGGAGTCTCTGTTTCCCCCAGTCCTGTCAGAGTCCTGCAATCAAATCCCGCTAGCTTTCAAATTCTGATTCTCTAGAAATTCCTCCTCTCATTGCCTGACCCCAAGGTTGGGAAGCCTGACGTGGAGCTCAGAACCTTCACTCCAGTGGGTGGACTTCTGTAGTATAAGTGTTCTCCAGTTTGTGAGTCACCCACCCAGCAGTTATGAGATTTGATTTTATTGTGATTGCACCCCTCCTGCCGTCTCATTGTAGCTTCTCCTTTGTCTTTGGATGTGGGGTATCTTTTTGGGTGAGTTCCAGTGTCTTCCTGTTGATGATTGTTCAGCAGTTAGCTGTGATTCTGGTGTTCTCACAAGAGGGAGTGAGAGCACATCCTTCTACTCCACCATCTTGGTTGAACTCTCACATATATCTGTTGAGTGAATAAATTAATGATTACAAATAGAAAGCTGAAACAAATAGAAAGGAATAAAGTCAGCTGGCAGAGCTTGGTTATCCAGATCAAGAATTAACTTAAAGAGTAGTTTTAAAAAATTGCTATTGAAATGAGAATACAACCTTAAAATTTCCTGTGTGTCTCCAAGGATGTCTGAGAATGTGTACATGGACTCCCATGTGACAGGATTACTACATTATGTGATCAGTTGTTCTTTTTTTTTTAATTGAAGTATAGTTGATTTACAATGTTATGTTAGTTTCAGGTGTACAGCAAAGTGATTCAGTTATCCATATATATATATTCTTTTCCAGGTTCTTTTCCATTATAGGTTATTACAAGATATTGAATATCATTCCCTGTGCTATACAGTAGGTCCTTGTTGTTTATCTGTTTTATATATAGTGGTGTGTATCTGTTAATCTCAAACTCCTAATTTATCCACTCCCACTTTTCCCTTTGGTAACCATAAATTTGTTTTCTATGTCTGTGAGTCTATTTCTGTTTTGTAAATAACTTCATTTGTATCATTTTTTTAAGATGCCACATATAAGTGATATCAGTAGTTCTTGATGGAAAGTGCGCATTGGAATCAACTGAAGAACTTTTGAAAACTAGATCTGCCTGGCACCCAGACCCATTGTTTAGAATCCTTTGAAGAAAGGTCCAGGCATGTGAGTTTTGAACTCTAGACAGACACTTCAAACTAAACCTAGAGGTGGAGGAACAAACCTTATGCCCTTGGAGACCAAGGTGATGATAACTCTTTCTTGCTATGCAGAACCTAGAGTAGCATATCCATACCAGTACGGACTTTGAAAGTCATTCAGACCAGGGTTCAAATCCTAGCTTTGTTCTTGCTTTTGGTGTAAATAACTTAAACTCCCTAAGCCGAACCTTAACTGTAGAATGAATATAATGTTTCCTATTTCATAATATTCTTCTGAAGATTAAATGGAACTATACACTGTTCAGTACAGATTCTGGCCCAGAAGTAGGTCCTCAATACTTTAAAAATACTCTAAATAGAAAGTCCTTGGGAAAGTAAAGGATGGTATATAGATATATTTTGGTAAATGTGTTAAAACCAGAGATATTCAAAAGACATTTCTGTGCCAGAATTTGCTACTCTAAGCACATGAGATCCTTGGAGAAGTCCCAAATACTGGTATCACCCGATCAAAGTTTTCAGCTGTAGAATTATCTTCTTGGTCATGATCAGTGGAATCTCAAATCTCCCAAGAAGTCAGGAGTGATTTTTTTTCTAACTCAGAGACTCTTGGGGCTGCTTCCAAGTAGCAAAAGCCCGTATCTCTGCCTCAATTAACAAGGACCAATGGTGGTTTTAGCCACAGTTGCAAGGTAATCACAGCCACTTTTTGATTTGGGCCAAGCTGAATAATTTGAGAAAGATCATCAGGTATTATTTTATCATCCTAATATGCCAGCAGAGGAAAAAGTCATCCATGATGTAGATTCCAATAGAGGAACCCCTAGCAGCCGATTGGTTCTCCATCATGTGGGTGATCTAACAGGGCTCCCATCCTCAGGATACTGTCATTCTAGAATCCTGCAGAAAATCTGACCATATCAGCCTTGGCTTTCCTGGAGCTATGTAAATATGAAGGTAATTAACATGCAGTTTGCATCACCTACTCTCTGTTGTTCGCTGGGCAGAGTTTAAATGGAAATCATTTGCATAACTGAATTTTCCCTTCTTCCGTGTTGTGGAGGGAGCTACTTGTTGTGAGTTACTCCAGAAGGTGAATTATCTTAATGGAGTCAGTGTGTGAAAAATGAACAGATGTTTGTGGAAGTCTAAATCTATTTTGCTTTGCTTAAGGATGTGATTTAAACTCATCTGTCTTCAAATAGCTCCTAAATGATTCAAATAAATGACTAGTCAACCACAGAGCATATTACTGATGGAAGGCTCTGCCCAGAGAAAGTATGTGCACCAAATTGTATTTTAATTTTTTCAAGGAAATGGATGACTTCCGTTGTTTGAGGTGTTTACCATTTCTAAGGGTAGGCTTGAGCCTGTGCCTCTGATTTTTGGAGCTTCTAGAAAATTGAGAAAATGAATTTGCCAGAGGGAGCAGCGTTCTATATTAGGAAACGTGTACATTGGCAGATGGTCAAGGGAGTGCTACCTGGGTGTTGAGAGCCATTTAGGAGTATTCAAATTTAAATCTCTGATTTGAGTTGAACACAGTAAAGCAATAAACCTATTTGTCGCATTTATGCTTGGCTGAAGCCAGAGGAAACGTAATATTGGTATTATCTACTCTTGTAATTATGGACATACATTAAATGGGTCATGTTTAAAAGTATTTGGATAGTAATGAAAGTATAACCGCCAACTGAAAAACTTAATGGAGATAATAACGTTTATCATACATCTATTGCATAGTATTTATTGCGTGATAGTTGTAACTCTGGGAACAGGTTTACATAATCTAGGAGAATGTTTCACAGCATTTCATACGACTCCATGGGCTATACAGGGCTCAGAAATATATGCCAAGCAGTTTTAGATCTATAGGAACAAACAACCTACTTTTCTTTGAAAACACATTTCTATTAGTTATTCTATAAAAACTTCTGAAGCAAGCAGTTTAAAAATGAAATAGTTAGCTATTATTTTTAAACCTTCCAAAATTCCAAAAAAAGGTTTTAATTGCAATTTGGCTGTAGCCGGGCACTATACCTTGGACTTTTTGACAATAATAGATAAAAAGGCAATTGTGAAATTCACATTTAATCAAATAAGTTAGCAATTCTTCATTTAACTCATTCCCTGAATAAAACCGAAATATTTTCTCTGCCGTTTAGAGTTTATTAGCAATTTAGTTAATATAGTTAGTATGGTGGGGTAAGGGAAATTCAACATGTAATTAGATTATGACTAAACTTTAATCCCTACTTCAGAAACACAAATATTATTGGAGCTGAAAGGAAACTTAGAGGGTTTCTAGTTCAACTCCATCATTAAACAGGTAAAGATAAAGAGTGACTCACATAAGGTCAAATCACTGATTAATGGCAGAACTGGAAGAGAGGTCTAGGAGAGCCCAGATTAATTAGGATAATTAAAATTAACAGAAAAAATAAGACCTATCAATAATTTTCCTGACACTATTTCATTCCATTAGTTTTCTTTTCTCACACAAATTTTATTGAAAAACAAACTTACAAATGAGATCACCACGGTGTCCACTGTAGAATCATATGTAATTATATGAATGCATTGAATTAACTAGAATTTCTGAATGAGTAAGGATTTCTTGAGACATACGCAAAAACATTATTGAAATTACATGGCAGGGGGGGACCTTCAAGATGGCGGAAGAGTAAGACGTGGAGATCACCTTCATTTCCACAAATACATCAGAAATGCATTTACATGTGGAACAACTGCTACAGAACACCTACTGAACGCTGGCAGAAGACCTCAGACTTCCCAAAAGGCAAGAAACTCCCCACATACCTGGGTAGGGCAAAAGAAAAAAGAAAAAACAGAGACAAAAGAATAGGGACGGGACCTGCACTTCTGGGAGGGAGCTGTGATGGAGGAAACGTTTCCACACACTAGACCCCTTCACTGGTGGAGACGGGGGGTAGGTGGGGAGGAAGCTTCAGAGCCACAGAGGAGCGCACAGGAACAGGGGTGCAGAGGGCAAAACAGAGAGATTCCTGCACAGAGGATCGGTGCCGACCAGCACTCACCAGCCAGAGAGGCTTGTCTGCTCACCCGCTGGGGTGGGCGGGGGCTGGGAGCTGAGGCTCGGGCTTCGAAGGTCTAGATCCCAGGGAGAGGACTGGGGTTGGCTGCGTGAACACAGCCTGAAGGGGGCTAGTGCGCCACAGCTAGCTGGGAGGGAGTCCGGGAAAAAGTCTGGACCTGCCGAAGAGGCAAGAGACCATTGTTTCGGGGAGCACGAGGAGAGGGGATTCAGAGCACCGCCTAAGTGAGCTCCAGAGATGGGCGCGAGCCGCGGCTATCAGCGCCAACACCAGAGACAGGCATGAAACTCTAAGGCTGCTGCTGCAGCCACCAAGAAGCCTGTGTGCAAGCACAGGTCACTATGTGCACCTCCTTTCCTGGGAGCCTGAGCAGCCTGCCACTTCCAGGGTCCCGTGATCCAGGGACAACTTCCCTGGGAGAACACATGGCGCGCCTCAAGCTGTTGCAACGTCATGCTGGCCTCTGCCGCCGCAGGCTCACCCCGCAATCCGTACCCCTCCCTCCCCCTGGCCTGAGTGAGCCAGAGCCCCCGAATCAGCTGCTCCTTTAACCCCGTCCCGTCTGAGTGAAGAACAGGCACCCTCAGGCGACCTACATGCAGAGGCGGGGCCAAATCCAAAGCTGAACCCCAGGAGCTGTGCGAACAAAGAAGAGAAAGGGAAATTTCTCCCAGCATCCTCAGGAACAGTGGATTAAATCTCCACAATCAACTTGATGTACCTTGCATCTCTTGAATACCTGAATAGACAATGAATCATCCCAAAATTGAGGTGGTGGACTTTGGGAGCAACTGTAGACTTGGGGTTTGCTTTCTGCATCTAATTTGTTTCTGGTTTTATGTTTATCTTAGTTTAGTATTTAGAGTTTATTATCATTGGTAGATTTGTTTATTAATTTGGTTGCTCTTTTCCTCTTTTTTTATATATATAGATTTTTTTTTTCCTTTTTCTCTTTTTGTGAGTGTGTATGTGTATGCTTCTTTGTGTGATTTTGTCTGTTTTTGTTGTTTTTGGTTTTTTGGTTTTTTTAGTATGATGAAGAGGGGTTTATCCCAGGAATGCAAGGATTCTTCAATTTATGCAAATCAGTCAATGTGATAAACCATATTAACAAATTGAAGGAGAAAAAACATATGATCATCTCAATAGATGCAGAAAAAGCTTTTGACAAAATTCAACACCCATTTATGATAAACACCCTCCAGAAAGTAGGCATAGAGGGAATGTACCTCAACATAATAAAGGCCATATATGACAAACCCACAGCCAACTTCGTTCTCAATGGTGAAAAACTGAAACCATTTCCTCTAAGATCAGGAACAAGACAAGGTTGTCCACTATCACCACTATTATTCAACATCGTTTTGGAGGTTTTAGCCACAGCAATCAGAGAAGAACAAGAAATAAAAGGAATCCAAATTGGAAAAGAAGAAGTAAAGCTGTCACTGCTTGCAGATGACATGATGCTATACATAGAGAATCCTGAAGATGATACCAGAAAACTGCTAGAGCTAATCAATGAATTTGGTAAAGTAGCAGGATACAAAATTAATGCACAGAAATCTCTTGCATTCCTATACACTAATGATGAAAAATCTGAAAGAGAAATTAAGGAAATATTCCCATTTACCACTGCAACAAAAAGAATAAAATACCTAGGAATAAACCTACCCAAGGAGACAAAAGACCTGTATGCAGAAAACTATAAGGTACTGATGAAAGAAATTAAAGATGATACAAACAGATGGAGAAATATACCATGTTCTTGGATTGGAAGAATCAACATTGTGAAAATGACTCTACTACCCAAAGCAATGTACAGGTTCAGTGCAATCCCTATGCAACTACCAATGGCATTTTTCATAGAACTAGAGCAAAAAATTTCACAATTTGTATGGAAACACAAAAGACCTCAAATAGCCAAAGCAATCTTGAGAAAGAAAAACGGAGCTGGAGGAATCAGGCTCCCTGACTTCAGACTATACTACAAACCTACAGTAATCAAGACAGTATGGTACTGGCACAAAAACAGAAATATAGATCAATGGAACAGGATAGAAAACCCAGAGATAAATCCACGCACATATGGTCACCTTATCTTTGATAAAGGAGGCAAGAATATACAGTGGAGGAAAGACAGCCTCTTCAATATGTGATGCTGGGAAAACTGGACAGCTACATGTAAAAGAATGAAATTAGAACACTCCCTAACACCATACACAAAAATAAACTCAAAATGGATTAAAGACCTAAATATAAGGCCAGACACCATCAAACTCTTAGAGGAAAACATAGGCAGAACGCTCTATGACATAAATCACAGCAAGATCCTTTTTGACCCACCTCCTAGAGAAATGGAAATAAAAACAAAAATAAACAAATGGAACTTAATGAAACTTAAAAGGTTTTGCACAGCAAAGGAAACCATAAACAAGACGAAAAGACAACCTTCCGAATGGGAGAAAATATTTGTAAATGAAGCAACTGACAAAGGATTAATCTCCAAAATTTATAAGCAGCTCATTCAGCTCAATAGCAAAAAAACAAACAACCTAATCCAAAAATGGTCAGAAGACCTAAATAGACATTTCTCCAAAGAAGATATACAGATTGCCAACAAACACATGAAAGGATGCTCAACATCACTAATCATTAGAGAAATGCAAATCTAAACTACAACGAGGTATCACCTCACACCAGTCAGAATGGCCATCATCAAAATATTTACAAACCACAAATGGTGGAGAGGGTGTGGAGAAAAGGGAACCCTCTTGCACTGTTGGTGGGAATGTAAATTGATACAGCCACTATGGAAACAGTATGGAGGTTCCTTAAAAAACTAAAAATAGAACCACCATACGACCCAGCAATCCCCCTACTGGGCATATACCCTGAGAAAACCATAATTCCAAAAGATTAATGTACAACAATATTCATTGCAGCTCTATTTACAATAGCCAGGACATGGAAGCAACCTAAGTGTCCATTGATAGATGAATGGATAAAGAAGATGTGGCACATATATACAATGGAATATTACTCAGCCATAAAAAGAAACGAAATTGAGTTATTTGTAGTCAGGTGGATGGACCTAGAGTCTGTCATACAGTGTGAAGTAAGTCAGAAAGAGAAAAACAAATACCGTATGCTAACACATATATATGGGATCTAAAAAAAAACCAAAATTGTTCTGAAGAACTTAGGGGCAGGACAGGAATAAAGACGCAGATGTAGAGAATGGACTTGAGGACACGGGGAGGGGGAAGGGTAAGCTGGGATGAAGTGAGAGAGTGGCATGGACATATATACACTACCAAATGTAAAATAGATAGCTAGTGGGAAGCAGCTGCATAGCACAGGGAGATCAGCTTGGTGCTCTGTGACCACCTAGAGGGGTGGGATAGGGAGGATGGGAGGGAGATGCAAGTGGGAGGGGATATGAGGATATATGTATATGTATAGCTGATTCACTTTGTTATAAAGCAGAAATTAACACACCATTTTAAAGCAATTATACTCCAATAAAGATTTTAAAAAAAACAAAACAAGAACTAGCAGGTGAAAATTAGATTAAGTGATATTGGGATTAAAAAAAAAAGAGATATGACATGGTTTCCTGATGTTGCTTTCCATTGACCTCCTTCTAGGCTTTTCTTCTGAAGATCAGCACAGCACAGCTGAACAACATCTGTGGGGAACAAGGGCCTGAGCTTGCCTGAAGGTTGGAAAGTTTTATAGCTCTATAGTCTCTTGATAGGCATAAAGGAAGAATGTGGACTCTGAGCTAGTCCTGTCTGTGTGTGTGCATGTTTGTTTGTTTGTGTGTTTCTTCCTCTTTTCAAGGGTAAATACACCAAATCTCTAGCCAAAGGCATGACTATGCTCTTAGAATCCCCGAGTACTTGGATTCAAGCTCATACAGTAACCCAGTCTTCCTACCCTCCACCAATAGCACACATTAAATCATATTTCTCTCTATGTGAATATTTT
The DNA here is from genome assembly GCF_949987535.1 of Balaenoptera acutorostrata. NCBI lineage: Eukaryota > Metazoa > Chordata > Mammalia > Artiodactyla > Balaenopteridae > Balaenoptera > Balaenoptera acutorostrata. Next base: position 94,689,624 of record NC_080068.1, read on the forward strand.
TATATTATTCCACTCTTAGTATACACTTGAGGTTTATGCGTACATCTTTTACTTCATACATGATTTTGAAGAAGGAACCAAAAGTTGATGTTTATAATGATTATAACTTCCTGCTGGATTGATCATTTTATCATTATGAACTGTCCTTCTTTGTCTCTAGAAATAATTTTTATCTTAAAGTCTGTTTTGTCTGATATTAACATAGTCATTTGACTCTCTTTTGACTACTGTTTACATGCTACTCTTGCACTTTCAACCTATTTGTGTCTTTTAATCTCAAGTGTTTCCCTTATAGAAAGTCAATAGTTGGATCATGTTTTGCATCCATTCTGCCACACCCTGCCTTTTGATTACTTATTCTATTTCAATTTAATGTAGTTACTGATAAGGTAGTGTTTAAATCTGCCATTTTAAAATTTCTTTTCTATATGATTTATGTTTCATTTCTCTATTTTGCCATTATCTTCTTTTTTTTTTGAAAACTCCATTGCTGCAACTTTATTAAAGCATTATAAGGTGTAAAAGTTCCTTTAAAACTATAAATTCTTAGATAATTGCACAATTAGAGAAAATTCAGTTGGTCAAGTTATGGTAGTACTTTTCAGTGTTTTACAGTATATTTGCATTTTAGCTCCATTATCTTCTATTCTGTCCAATAGATATTTTCTAGTACTTCACTTTAATTGTGTTTTTTCTGTATATTTTGTTGAGTTCTCTTCTTAGTGGCACTTTTGGAAATCAGGTATTCCCCCTACCTAGAGTCTGTTGTTTTTGCTACTTGTTGTTTGTTTAATGACTTTTCTGAAGTAATTGTGTAATGTCTGTATCCTTTGTTGTGTGTGGTCACTAAAGCCTTTGCTCAGTCAGCCTAGGGGGCAAATCATGATTGGACAGAAATTTCCTTAAATGCCTTGAGCAGTCCATCTCCCACTCTTTAGGTTGTTGTGGCATGCCTTCAGCACTTTGGCAATTTACAACTCCACCTTATTTTTCACTTACTACTTGCAAAGAGCCTTAAAGTTAGCCAGGAGTGAGAGCTTATGGTCTTCTCGGTTCTTTATTGGCATGTACATGGCCTTCTAGGTCCCCAGGAATATGTTAGAACTTTTCAAAACCTTCTATAGACATTTCATTCCCTAGAATTTCCTCTTAAGTTTTTTGGGAAGCCTCTTACTTCCTAAATTATATCCCTAGCTCAGGCAGCTGTGATGTTAAACAATTGCTGCTGATTGCTTTCGACAAATGCCCTGGGATTAGGAATTTTCCCTCTGAGTGATGTCACCTGAAGATAAATCCTGTGAATGGGACTTTTATAGAGAGCTGCCAGAGAGGACAAATAGTGACAATTCTCTGGGGATGGGCCTTTTGCAGTGTTTCAAACACATTCTGCCCCCTCCAGTGTCCACTAGGCTGCTGTGTTTCACAGCTATCTTGGTAGTGAGACTGCTATTTTTTAAGGCTGCTGCAGAGTTAAGAGTTAAGAGGCAGATGGGAATAGGTAAGCACAGCAAATCTCACTGTTATTACTGATACCTCAATTCTGAACCCACATTACATCCAGGGTATATCTTTGCATAGCACTTGCCATATTATGGTGAAATGGTAAGTTTCTCTGTTTCTGGTTTTCTCTCATTAGTCTGTAAATTCTTTAAGAACAGGGACAGTGTCTTATTACTCTTCATGGCCCCGACTCCTTTAACTTATTTTTTCATTTGTGTTCTCTCTTTAAGTTTATGCCATCTTCCCTCATTCTATAATCATTCAAGGCAAATAAGAACATAATAGTGAAGGTTAACATAATAGTGAAGGTTAAAATAAATGTTTGAGGGGACTTAAAGATAGGGAAATAAATTTAGGGCTAAGATTCACAGTGCATATGGCTGCATACAGTTATTAGATTTAGAGTAAAAGTTGGCCTTGCGATTCTTTCTGGTTTTGAATACAGGGTTATGAGTATAAAACACAAATATTTAAAAAATATTGTAACTTGTATCTCCAAATATCTGTTATCCTTTTTCATGGTCACTTTAGGAGTTGGACTTATTTTCAGTAATATTTCCCTAACTCAGATCTCTCCTTGGGAACCAGCTCTTACCAATATAATCTCATTACCGAAAGTCCCCTGCATCATCAGCTTTGGTTCAGATTGATTTTGCCCCATTTCCTGTGCTCAGTCCCTCCCTTCAAAGGATGAAGATTTATTTATGTCAGAGTGCTAGGAGTGAAATACATGTCATTTGAGGACCAAATCTGTGGTCAGAGTCTCAGGGGGGACAGTCCTCTAAGCTGCTCCCAGGGGCTCTGCCATGCTTTCCTTTGGCTGAGGTATCAGGAAGTCTTCTCTACTTGGAGTGACATGTCCAAAGCTGCTAAATATCCAAATGTCCAGCCTCCTTTATCTTAAATTTGTGGTACTGAATGGATTGCAAAGAAATTAAGACAAAGTGAAACAAATGGGAAAAGGCACTTGCAGGGAGACTTAATTTCTTATTCTCACACCATACTGCATATTTATTTACTCGGGAAGGGTACAGTGGTATTTGAGTGGGTATAAAGCCCTTTGAGATGCTGATGAAAGGATTTGCAATATGATCTGTCTTTATTTTGTGCAACCCTGGCACTGAGCTCAGCAATTCAGAACCTAGAGCCTCTCTTTCATGGAAAAATGGAAAGAATATGAATTAACCCTTTCCTTCTCTAGAGGAAAACTGAAAAGCTGGTGACTCAGGGTCAAGAGATTTTCCATTTAATAAAGACTACTTCTTGGCCACCTGCTATTCCATATCTCTTTAACGAAGCAGTTACAATTTTTAGTACAAATTCATGAGATGAGCATACTTGCATCCCTTTGAATTTTCCTTTAAAAAATGAATAGTTCATAAACATAATGTTATACTTAGTTTCCATTTCTTTTAAAATCAAATTTTCTTAAAAAGTTATTACATCTCAAGCAGAATTCTCTATACTAACTTTGAAAGTATAATGAAACTGCCCTTGGGGTGAAGGATTACGGAAATGCTTTTCTTATTTATAACAGGAGCTGACAGGTATTGGGGAGTTTTAAAACTCTTTCCCATTGTTAATGGTAAGTGAGTTAGGTGAACCAGGTCATATCCAGCTAAATTTAGAGCCAAGTCTCTAATTTCTGTAAAACAAGATTAAAAATTGGAGTAGTTTTATGTCTGGAACGTTCTGAATATTCTTCTCTCTTTTTATAGCAGACTTGGTATGTTTGATTGACTGGAAATGTTTTTTTCCTTGGTGCTTAGTTCAAGGTATAAAACAAAGAAATGTTAAGCAGTAAACAATCTCTTTTGAATTTATTAAGATCCAGAAATAAGACAGAGAACCAAGAAGGAAAGGAATAAGAAATTCAATGAGAAAGGAGAACATACAATTGTAATAGTCTTGTTTTCTCTTCCATGAAAGGTGATTATATGGTGACATTTCTCCAGTTCAGCGTTCACATTGTACCTGTACCAAATCCCAATGATGCGCTCTCTGTATATAGTAGCAATCCACAAATATTGGCAAATGGCAAACTAGAGTAAACTGAATAGTTGAACTAGCTCATTAATCCATGGTCTTTCATTTTTCATATAAGGTTGTGAGAAGAGATTGTCACTTATAGGGACAGGAGCTCAAAAAGAAGTGTCGTGGCTATTTCAGATTTGGCCAGAGCTGTGTCATTCCTTGAATTCCTAAGTCTCTGGGCACAGAGGAGTGACGGGGTGAGACTATTTGCATGAAGGGCAGAAGCACCTCCTATGCAGAGTTATGATGAAGGAAGGAAGACATGAGAAGCAGTAGCTTGATTCAAGAATCATGCATTAGAATCAGAGAGGAAGGAGATTTGGGGTGTAATATCCTTTTCTCAAGTTCTCTCCCAGCCCAGCGTCATGGACTCACGTCTGAGTGTTCTGAATAAAGGGCTACAAATAAGAGTCAGAAGAGCAAGGTCATCAAAGCCTCACGAAGTGGGCACACTAGAAGCCCAGAGCCAACACCCACAGAGCTGAATGTAACAAGAAGGTGGCGAGAGCCCATCTCCCCTTCATAATAGAGGTGACAGCTGACAGCACTCTCAACTAAGACTGATGTCTTGTGATAATAACATGTACTAGTTTAAAAGAAAGAAAATGGGGACGAATTTCCAAACAGAAAAATAGCTGAGCTGATTATAAGAGGGTGGCAGCAGGAACCAAAGGCAAGAGAAGAACTTGTAAATTAGCAGCATCTTCCATATATGTCTTGAGCCATTGCAGTTCTCCTAGAGAGGTGACCTTAATTGTGGTGACAGCTTTGTGAGCCTGGGAGACCTGGGAGATTACCAGAGAGGGGAGCAGCAAGAATAACCACGGTAAAAGTCACCTAGTGTCTGAAAGGACTAAAATGACGATTGTTCAGGAAACACCTCTGAGAACTTCCAGGAGTTTATAAGGATACCATATCCAATAAGGGGAAGTGGAGGTCTTATAACTGTGGGTGGATGCAGAGTCAGAAGACGCAGTATGAAGCTCTGAATGCCACCTTCCTCTTATCGCCAGCATGATGAGGTCAGGGGAAACTTATAGAACTTAAGAAAACAAACTGTCCCTAAATCCTTACAAACATTAAGCTTAAGGAGGAGAAAGAACTGGAAAAAAAACCTTTACTTATGAATAGAGATCACTTTCACTTATGTTTTGATGCCGACTTCACTAAGGCTGGTTTTAGAGGACTTATTATCTTCACTGCGTAAATGAAGGAGATGAACCTCAGTTGCCTCAAGTTTCTAAGGCTCCAGAGCTTATGAGTGGGAGAGTTTTCATCAGCCCTCAGGGCTAATGAGTCTTCTCTGAGAAGCGCTGTCCTGGTAAACCCTTTAGAGTCCTCAATACTGTCTCATTTGCAAGAGGGCAGGAGCCATTTGTTAGCCAGGGGCGTCAGGTTAGGGATGAGTTAAACATTTTCAAGAAGAAAGGAATAATGACAAAATCAAATTCTAGATTTATTAAGTTGTGCACAATGTTCTTTAAAAGAAATAATCAGAGAGCACCCACCTTCCTTCTCTGGAGTTTGGAAGAAGAACCGGTGGGAACAGTAGGTGTGTGTGCTGGCCCCTGGCAGCCCCTACAGCACAAGTGGGATGAGAAGGGCAGTGCTTGGAATAGCCTGAATCAAAAATTGTCTCTTACAGTTGAAGGGTACTTTATTTCCCACTATAAGATTGTGGTAGTTTGAGACAATCATATTTAAATCTTTATGGGCAAGTGGACTACCCTCAGTCTGTGAATAAGGAGTCGGGAGATGCCTGGGAACGTACACGCCCTGGGGATAGTCTTTAACAATGACGGCAGATAAATGCTCCAGCTCCTGTGTCCTGATCAGGACAAATCTAAGGGTTACTTACACTGTCTCTGGACTTTCCCAGTGGGATTGAGCCAGTAATGTCCTCTCTGAAATTTTGCTTGTTACCTTGCCCTGTTTGGCCTTCTTCATGTAACCTCTTCTTGAATAAACCCTTTTCACCAGAAAAAAAAAAAAAAATTGTCTCTTAGAAACAGAATCCTCACCCTGGGTATTTGTGTCCATCCTGGAGCCACCAGCATGATACAGAGATTGAGAAATTTCAAAGAATTATCAGGTCAGTGTTTTTTTGTTTGTTTCTGCTTTTGTGTTGACGGTTGACTCAGATGAAGGCGAGACAGTACCACACAGGTAGTCCAGCTCCTCTGGAGCCCTGCAAAGCTCAGTAAAGCCCACATCCCTTTCTGCCCGGTGATGATATCTAGGGCAGCTCAGCTTTGGCTGCTGTCTCTCACGGGGCTGTGGCTGGCTAGCATTGTGGATCGCAGTTGGACCAGCTAGGACAGCTTCACTCACACGTCTGGTAGGTGGCAGGCTATCAGCTGAGGCACCCCCGTTCTCCTCTGTGTGGACTCTCACCCTCCAGCAGCCTAGCTCAGCTTCATTCCCTAGTCCCCACGTGCAGCAAGAGAGGGGAAACTATGAGCAAGCGCTTTTAAGCCTCTGTTTGCTTACCGTTTGCTTATTGAACCTTGCCAAATCCTATTTCTTAAACACCAACAAAATCCCATAATATATGCTGATGCAATTAATTTTTTAGGACTCTTACCTATGAAATTTTCAAACATAAATAAAGTAGTATAATGAATCTCTGGGTATGTGTGATCCAGCTTCAATAATTATTTACACAAAGTCTATCTTAGTGCTAAATGATTATTTTAAACTAAATGCTATGGCATAGACTGCTAGTTCTTCCCCAAATCTGTTCACCTCTTCTGTAACAATAGGTGCCCAGATTTGTAGTCCAAAATAGAGACTGCGTTTTCAGTTCTAACTTGTAGCTAGGTGTGACCATGTGATTCCTTTCTAGCCAGTGGGATGTGAGCAAGGGTGATGGGTGTCATTTCCAGGTGTGCCCTTTAATGGAAGGAACTTGGCACCTCCTTCCCTTTTCCCCGTCTACTTGTCTGTTTTGTACACAAGGAAAGGAAGCTGTCTTGGACCAGAGACAAAGCTCACACCTTAATGATGGTTTGAGAAATATTTGGCAGCAAAATAGAAAGTGTCCAGGCCTCTGAAGACCTGGCAGAATTGAACTGCGACACCAGGTGGGATTATGTGAGAGAGAAATAAACATCTATCTAGCTTATGATGTTTGGTCCTCTAGCTTAAACCACAGTTTACTTGGGTCTCTGTTACCAGCACAAAAATGAATGTCCTAACTAATAATCATGGTAAACTATCCTATAATGTTTGGAGAGTAAAAATCCGATCGTATATATTAATGCCACTTCTTTGATGAGATGGTGTCCATTATATTTTTAGCTCAGCAGTTACATTACAGACAATTTCTCCTGTTCTTTTTTTTTTTTCCTGTTCTTATTTAACAAATATTTCCCAAGTGATCTCTTGTTTAAAAACTAGGTATCTTTGCTCACTCTTGCAGCATTTCTTTTTCTATATGTTCTTTAACTATAAATATTGTCCCTACAAACCAGCGCTCTGCATAGTCCTTTGGGCAAATGCACATTGTTTCAGAAGAGCAGCATGGGTGGCACTACAGGAGCAAAATCTGATTGGATGATCCGATGGGTGAGTTTGAAGCCAGACAAGCTGGCAGCAGTGAAGAGGTGAATCACGGAAAGGAAGCAGGAACTGAAGCATCACGGGGCCAAAGGTTTTTGGATGCGGGCAGTGAGCGGCGTCAGGTGCCAGCAGCCTCTTAGTAGTACCAGCTCTTTGTGGTGGGTGGGATGTCTTGTGCAGAGGCATGGTAATAAATAGGAAGGGGGAAAGCATCAAGGAGATACACTTGGGAAGTTTTTGTAGAAAATGTTCAGGTTAGACCTCATGGAGGGAGAAGAGTAAAACAAGCTGACAATAGAATGGTTTGCATACTTTTAATCATACAGGTGAGAGGAGCTGAGAGCACAGAAAGAATGACCGAAGTGAGTGGAAGGGCTTGGCCAAAGCCCCCCTTGGTTACCTTGGTTTTAAGAGATATCAGCTGATTATAATTGCACTATAATGAGAAAAAATGTCTGCCAGTGAAGTAAAGAGTAATTAGAAGTAGGGCCATGTGTTCCTGTTAGATTTCCCCTGAGGGAAAGAGTTTGAAAGGACCTTCTCACAACCAGGGAAAGGGGAAGAATTTGAGTTGATGTAAAGGACTTTGGGTGCTGAGTTCTCGAGAGAGACCCTTTGGATAGCTGACATTTCACTTCTCCTGCTGACCTTGAGTGGAGCCGGTGCAGGGAATAAGCAATGTCGCAGCACGTCCGTGTTCTATTGCGTGGTCCACTCTGGCGATGCGACTTGGACGGAGCTCTGAATCTTTTCGCTGCCCTAATGGATAGGACTTGTCCAGAGGGTGCAGCGGAACAGGGAGGCCACTATGGAGCATAAAGACAGGGCGGGTCAAACAAACAGGAGGTGAAAGTAGGTGATGAAAACAGGAAAATCTCCTCATTTCCCCTGTCAGCCTTGCTCTACACCTTGTGTCTTCCCTAAGTGCTGTTTGAGTGGAAGGCTGAGGCTGTCAAGCTCAGTAGAATGGAGTAGCGTGTGTGGCTGATTTATTCTCTCTGCCATGAGCATTCCAGGGAGGGTGGTGGTCTGTGAGGGTGTATTTGCCACCTCTGCACTAACTTACTATTTTTTAGTAATAGAGACTTAAATATTTTAGATAAATGTTTCTTTTATAATTGAACATACTTTAAATTCGAGAACAGTGGAATTCTGTCCAAAGAAAGAATGGAGATACCAATACCAAAAAAGTATATATATATATAATTTAGAGAAAGGCTTTAATTGTTTTATTTACCAATTTCATCCAGTACCCCTTGCCTTAAATTCACTTAATTTGTGATTCAATTTGTATCATATAGAAGCAAATGAAATAATATCTTTATATAAAATTATTAGGGTCAGAACTCTCTAAAATAGGGCAGTCTCAGAATCAGAAACAGGAATATCCTTTGTAATTTTAGAACGTGTAATTGGATTATAACATACATATGGAAAGTGTGAAATTTAGATAAGTGGAATCAAAGAGTAGGAACCCATCTGTGTTTGGTCACTTTCCCTCTTTATTATGTCTGTGAGATGCATCAACACTGCTGTATGTAATTCTTTTACTCTCACTGCTATGCTACGTGGTGTGACTACACCTCAGTTTAATTATGCTCTCTTCCATTGATGGATACTTAAGTTGTTTTCATTTTTGTAAACATATACAGCAAATTTTGTTGGCTTTTTAACTAGGAATGGAATTTCTGGGTCATACTATAAACTTTAGCTTGGTGGATACTGCCAAAAATTTTATCCAGGGTATTTGTGCAAACTTACTTTATTGTGGCAGTTGTGACAATTCAGTTTTTCCCCCTATTTTACTAACATTTAATATTGTCTGCTTTTAAAAAATTTAGACACTCTGTTGGGTGTATAGTAATTTTGCATTGTGGTTTTGATTTACGTTTTCCTGAAAACTAATAAAACAGTCCCATTTTTTTAAAAGTGTGTACAATAACAAGTATGAGGCAAAATAATTTCATTGTGTTAGCATATGAAGCACAAATGTTATTACGTTGAGATGGTGCAATTTCAGTCTCATGGGTGAATCTGAGGTACAAAGATGAAGTGATTTGCTCTGGGAGGTCATGTTTTCTCTGTGCCAGTAGAGGTCAAAGCTAATCACTTGAAGGGAAGTATAAAAGAGATTCCAATGGTATTTGTATTTCAAATCCATTTCAATGCCTAGTTTACCAGTCTCTTAAAAATGTAAACCTGCTACTACATTTTTCTTAAAAATCACAATATATTTTAGTGTTGTCTTGATTTTCTTAAGGTCATGGTCACATAAGCAGATATTCATTATAGATAGCATTCATTTTTAGTGGCTTAATAGAGCCTGAATTAGTAAAAAAGTGATTCAACTTAGAGAAAGTTTAAAATATTAAAACATGTTACATGCATATATGGCAGAAATAATGAAAAGGATCATGAGCATTCCTGTAATATTTAAAGAGAAATGGAACCTTCAAGGGTTATATTAACCTTGCAAATGAGGGATGCTTTCTAGCGCCTAAAGGGTATTGTACACTTTTCTAGTGCCTAAAGTTCTTTGATTGATGCTGTACATTCATTTACAGCTAAAACATGTTCATTGGTGATGGTGGTTATGATTCATAAAACTTTGGAGACTATATTAAATGCTGTTCAGATGCTACATCAGATATATTGCTGCTTCTTAGGAAAAGTCTAGTTTTACTTCAATTTGCCTCCAAGTCAAAATTCAGGTAGCTTTTGATCCAAGTGAAAGTTCTGCTTAGGTGCTTGCCTCTGTTTTCACAGAGTGTCAGCCTTAACTCCTTTTCATCTGACTTTTACATAATAAAAAGCCTGCCATTCACTGAGGACTTACAGTATGCTAAGCACTGTGCTAAACATGTTCCATCTATTATTTGGTATAATTCCACGACAGCCCTATGAAGGAGGTATTGTTGTTATCCCATTTCACAGATAGAAAAACTGAGACACTCAGAATTTAAGTAACTTACCCAAGGTCATGTAGCTAGAAGGTGTTGAAGCTAGGATTTAAATTCAGACTTGGCTCTGACAAGTATTAACTTTTGTGTCCTTGGGTAAGTTGTTTTAACTTTCTGGGTCTCTGTTTCTTCATCTGAAGAAATGAGATAATATTGACAATATTGGGTTGTTGTAAAAATGATTTTAGGCAATGATCTCTCTAAAGGGCTTAGTATGTGCATGTGAGCATCACATAAGAACTCTACTCATTATTATTGTTATTATTACTATTTATTATTAGTAGTAGTATTACTATGATCATCAGTTATCATTATTGATCAGGTAAATTTCTAGGTGCTCACTATAACTCAGCAAGTTAGTTATTACCATCCCTGTAGAAAGGGGCTAAGTAACTTGCCCACTGTCTTGTCAGTTAGTTAGTGTGACACCATTCTCTCCTAGAACTGGCTTACTCAAAAGGTTTCTCCTTCTTGTACACAATCTTGTAACCCTGTCTCCTCATTGGATAACTATATATTATCTCAAGTGAGATGTCTCCAACCAGCTGCTCAGGACGTTTGTATTCCAGGCCAGATCAGAGTCTACTTTGAGCTCTGTGCTTCCCAGCTCCAAACAGAAGTCCACCCGAAGGAAGACATATCTGGGGGATGGGTATATGGAGTATGCATTCCATCTACCCTCCCAGGCGCTCTGTCTTCTGTCATTGCATCTGGCTGGACCTCCAGGCCACTACACACCTGACATTAGCTCGTTTAGCCTTTGGGAATTGCTTTCCCTGAATCACAGTGCAGCTTTACCTCCAGCTTCTATGAAAGATCCCTTCAAGAACATTTTGAAAGTTATTGCTCTTGCTTCTGAGGATGTTTCCCTCCATAGCACTTGGGGTCCCATTTACAGAGTCTTACTTGAGACAGGTTTTCTGGGAAAAACTTTTCTTGTGCTAAATAACTAGTAAGTTTCCTTCCTTCTAATTCCAAGAATTCTGTAATTGCTTGTCTCACATTTTTCAATAAGGAAGCTCAGAATCAAATTTCAAGTTAAACTGCAATCATTATCTTGCAATATTAGGTTATAAGTGTTCTTGTAACAGGCTGCTGGAATAGGAGGAGGTTTGAAGACAGTGGAACTTCTTGAAAGCTTTCCTGAGCATAAGATTTTGTTCTGGAATAATTTTAGATTTATCAAAGTTTCAAAGATCATATGACCCGCACAGAAAGACCTTGTGTCGTAGTTCACCCTGCTACACTGTGTGTGGTATTTCATATTCCTACATGTGTGATAGTTCCTTCTACTACATGGTGTGTAGTTCATGTGATGTCACTGTTGTGCACATGGCTTACCATTCACGCTACTACTCTGTGTATTAGTGCATACTGTCTTAGAATTTACACTACTACACGCTACTACTCTGTGTATTAGTGCACACTGTCTTAGAATTTACACTACTACACGCTACTACTCTGTGTATTAGTGCACACTGTCTTAGAATTTACACTACTACACGCTACTACTCTGTGTATTAGTGCATACTATCTTAGAATTTACACTACTACACGCTACTACTCTGTATTACTGCATACTGTCTTAGAATTTACACTACTACATGCTACTACTCTGTGTAGTGCACACTGTCTTAGAATTTACACTACTATACTGTGTATAGTTCACATTATGTGCAGTTCACACCGCTACACTAAGTGCAGTTCACACAACTACATTGTGTGGTGATTCACACAGTACACAGTTGAGGGGTGCTGGGTTTAGCACTGTTACATGTTGCAGCCTCAAGAGCAGACGGAGCTCTTAAAAAAATCGATTATAAGAAAAAGAGAGCCTTTCCAGTTTATACTTTGAAGAGTCTTATGGACAGAACAGTTATTTTTAGCATTTACATGGTTTTTCTGCCAAGTCTGTAAGTCAGAAGTTCAAAATACAACCAAGCACCAGGTATGCTGTACGGAGCTCCAGGGTGAAGGCTTCTAGGTTAAATCGTCCGAACGTGGCCTAGGAGAGGCCGTTATGTAGAAGCTCATTGAGGGACGAGGGAGCGAACCATTATTCTTGGACTTGTGGTCATCCCAGGCTTATTCACAAGCTCTTAGGGGGCCGTCCACAGCACAAGGTCTGGATTTGGCTCTGTCTGGGCTGACTGCATAAGCTGTGGCTGGGGCTTTGTGCTTCTAACACCCTAACCATGGCTTCACCCACAAGGGCTGGTATATCCAGTTATTGCTGGTACAATGTGAGATGGAAAGTAGAATACAAAAGGGGTACAGAATGGTCTATGAGTTAGTTTTGTTAGTACATTCTTAAGATCCACTGAAGGTCCTTCTGGGGGCAAAGTCTGAAGTGCCCTAGAGATGCCCAGGAAGATGCCCAAAGAAGCAGAGGTTGGTGCTGAATTCTGGGCTAATGAAGGTCAGAGCTGGACGGCTCAGAGTTCTGAGTCCTTCTGAGCCCCATGACCCTGGCTGACCATTGACTTAATGGCTAGGCCCGGTAGGTTAAGAAAACAAAAACCCAGGGAATGTAGGAGAGGAATACTCTTCCCCTCCCTGTAATCCAAGAAGAGGAATTTCCCAGAAGCAAGCCTGGCCTCAGGGAGTGGGGTGACTTGTCTGCTTGGTGTCTGATAATCGCTGGTGCAGGTCTTCTGGGGGCCCTGTTTCCTTTCCACATCTGTTCAGTGCAGTGAGGCTGGGTAAGGGTGTCTTTTCTGCAGCTCAAACCTCAGGGCAGCTGTAGCAAGACAGCCCATTGTTGTTACACACCTAGCCCCATACTCCAGGCCAGCTTTTTATCAGTCTCCATCTGCCTGAATCCTCTGCATCTTTCAACAATTCAGCTTCAGACAGTGAGGACATGGCTATAATGTATTAGCCTTCTAAATCCCCAGGGCTTCATATCACTTACTGTAGTTTTAACTTTGACCTATATATGATTTATATAAACTAATGTTTGTCTTCCTGATTAGTAAATAATTTCCATGGGGAGCAAGGTGGTGAGCACACATGTATTTTGATCCCCGTTGCATTCCCAGTACCTGGCCCAATGTCCCAAGGGCACACATACAATTTGTCAAAGGAAATGAGTAAGAAAGTCTTGGAACCCCTTCCCTTCTCTTTGGACCCAGCTGTCCTCCCCTCTTGCAGCATACTCTTGCTGAGGTCTGTAAAGCTCCCTTGACCACCCCACCAAAGTAACCAACTCTGAATCAGTTCCTGGACCAAGATTTTTAACCCCAGTAAAGCCAACCACACATCACAGCTTCCCCACCTGAGTAGATGTAGCCCTGTGTAACTGCATCCCATTCCAAGGAAAAGTCCTGAATTTTCCCTTTTTTTTTTTTTTCCCCCTTGACTCCTCAGTCCCTGCTTTGGGGTTGTGTCTTTATTGCAAAATCTGGCTGTGGACTTGCTTCTCCTGAATACCCTTAGCATGCCTTCATAAACAAACGTATAAGTTTTCTTTTTTAAAAAAATTTTTATTTTATATTGGAGTATAGTTGATTTACAATGTGGTGTTAGTTTCAAGTGTACAGCAAAGTGATTGTTATAATTTACATATATCCTTTTTCAGATATAATTTACATATAAATTCTTTTTCACATTTTTTCCCCTGTAGGTTATTACAGAATATTGAGGAGAGTTCCCTGTGCTATACAGTAGGTCCTTTTTGATTATCTATTTTATATATAGTAGTGTGTGTATGTTAATCCCACATTCCTAATTTATCCCCACCCCCCAACTTTTCCCCTTTAGTAACCATAAGGTTGCTTTCTATGTCTGTGAGTCTGTTTCTGTTTTGTAAATAAGTTCATTTGTATCATTTTCTTAGATTCCACATATAAGTGATATCATATGATAGTTGTCTTTCTCCGTCTGACTTATTTCACTTAGTACGATAATCTCTATGTCCATCCATGTTGCTGCAAATGGTATTATTTCATTCATTTTTATGGCTGAGTAGTATTCCATTGCATACATGTACCACATCTTCTTTATCCATTCCTCTGTTGATGGACATTTAGGTTGCTTCCATGTCTTGGCTATTGTAAATAGTGCTTCAATGAACATTGGGGGTGCGTGTATCTTTTCGAATTATGTTTTTCTCTGGATATATGCCCAAGAGAGGGATTGAAGGATCATATGGTAGCTCTATTTTTAGTTTTTAAAGGAACCTCCATACTGTTCTCCATAGTGGCTACACCATCTTACATTCCTACCAACAGTGTAGGAGGCTACATGCTTTCTCTGTTGCTAGATGCCCCAGGAAAGTCCTGAGGCCTGAGAGTGGATTGCAGGGGGCATGGGCTGACATTCTCTTTCCCCCAACCCTCTTCCTTATTTTTCTTGGTACGCTGTTTCTTCAGAGCAATACACCAACATCGTTGCAGAACACGTGTAGTAACCTAACGCTGAATCTTGGGTGCTTTGGTCCTCAGTTTCTTGCCTTCTTGGTTTAGGGGCTTTCTCACCACATACTGGCGGACCTTATCTTCTTTAGGGAGATTGCTCTGGGGGCTCAGTGGAAGTTGGAGCTGGTCTCTGACACAGCTCAGTGAAAGCAGCTTTGTTTGTAGATTTTCTTGGAGGGTGGTAGGAGTAGGGGGTAGGGGAAGAGAATGTTTACTGATAAAAGAAATTTTCACATATTATTGAGGTCTGGGGAAGTCATTCTGGCTTATACATGAGTTAACTTGAATTTTATGCTAACTAAAACAGCCTATTTGTGGCCTATCAAGCATACATTGTACATCTGCTCTAATCATTAAAGAAATGGGCACATTGACCAGAAATAAAGAATGTCCATATTGAAAATAAAGATTAAATGCCTCCCTTCCTGGGGCACCCATGCTGGTACTCCTTTGATGATAAGACTCCTTTCCCAGGTGCCAAGGCCATGCTGACTCGCTGTGTCTGTGCTGGTCTGGTTTTGTTTCTGAAACCTTGAAGAAATGTATCCCTGCCTTGTTTAATGTTCTTTGTTCTGACAAGATATAAAACTGTGCTGAAAACCATGCTTCTCCGGGGCAATTTCTCAGAGTAATCTAGGAAGCTGGCTTCTGGGCTATAGTCCTCAGTCTGGCTCAATAAAACTCTTTTCTGTTCTTATTATAGATTGCTTATTGATTATTTTTGTTGACACTACAAATAGGAAAGCAAAAGGGTTGCTTTGCCTTTCTTTCAACTATTGCCTTTTCCACTTCTTTAAGTACAAGAGAATATTTTCTCTCCTCTCTTGCCTGGGTTTTTCTAGGTTTTCTTATTTCATTTTGACACGCTATTTTCTTCGGGTTTATCGCTGGGGCTCCTCCCCCTGCTAACTATTTTATAGGAGACAGGCAAAGTCAGCACAAAGGAAACAAATAGAACCCAGTGGCCTGTGAGAGGCCTGCTGGTTCTAGCCACCTGCCGGAGGCATTGAGGCTGAGCCCAGCGACACTTCCTTTGAAACAGAGCAATGTGCCCACAATCCAAGTCAAAGGTGCTTATAAAAAGAATTCCCGCTTTTGGGTCTAGGTTTATTTTTCCTCCCAGCTCCAGGTCCTGCTATCTTCCTGCTGTCACAAGGGAAGGACCCATGGTCTCATTCCTGCTTTGAATGGCAAAAGCTTTAAATGGTAGTACCTTTTCCTGCTCGGCTTGCTGAAGCCAACTCTGCATGTGGTTCCAAAGCCTGGCCCAGAGCTGTTACCTACAGCTTTCCTTCCTGTTTTACTTTCTTTTCAGATACAGCCCACAATAAAAGTAATACATGCTTCCTGTAAGAAGTCATTACAGAAATATGCCAAGAGAAAAACAATCACTCCTGGCGCCGCCCTCCAAAGACAAACATTGTAAGCATGTTGGTACATTTCCCTCTAGACTTGTTTTAGCATCCTTAGGAATATTGCTGGCCTAGGCCCATTATTATCTTTTTTTTTTTAATGTTGTATTTATTTATTTATTTATTATTTTTTAACATCTTTATTGGAGTATAATTGCTTTACAATGGTGTGTTAGTTTCTGCTTTATAAAAAAGTGAATCAGCTATACATATACATATGTTCCCATATCTCTTCCCTCTTGCATCTCCCTCCCTCCCACCCTCCCTATCCCACCCCTTTAGGTGGGCACAAAGCA
Source organism: Balaenoptera acutorostrata (assembly GCF_949987535.1). Classification (NCBI taxonomy): domain Eukaryota; kingdom Metazoa; phylum Chordata; class Mammalia; order Artiodactyla; family Balaenopteridae; genus Balaenoptera; species Balaenoptera acutorostrata. The sequence goes on from NC_080068.1 coordinate 94,705,805, forward strand.
CCGAGCTGATCTCCCTGTGCTTTGCAGCTGCTTCCCACTAGCTATCTGTTTTACGTTGGGTAGTGTATATAGGTCCATGCCACTCTCTCACTTTGTCCCAGTTTACCCTTCCCCCTCCCCATGTCCTCAAGTCCATTCTCTAGTAGGTCTGCCTCTTTATTTCAGTCTTGCCCCTAGGTTCTTCATGACCTTTTTTTTTTTTTTTTTAAGATTCCATATATGTGTTAGCATACAGTATTTGTTTTTCTCTTTCTGACTTACTTCACTCTGTATGACAGACTCTAGGTCCATCCACCTCACTACAAATAACTCAATTTTGTTTCTTTTTATGGCTGAGTAATATTCCATTGTATATATGTGCCACATCTTCTTTATCCATTCATCTGTCGATGGACACTTACATTGCTTCCATGTCCTGGCTATTGTAAATAGAGCTGCAATGAACATTTTGGTACATGACTCTTTTTGAATTATGGTTTTCTCAGGGTATATACCCAGTAGTGGGATTGCTGGGTCGTATGGTAGTTCTATTTTTAGTTTTTTAAGGAACCTCCATCCTGTTCTCCATAGTGGCTGTATCAATTTACATTCCCACCAACAGTGCAAGAGGGTTCCCTTTTCATTATTTTCTTATTCATCAGATATTGAGGATTCCCAAGTGGGATTTTATTTTTGGAGAAGAATGTTCTAAGTAAGAGAGAGAGAGAGAGGGAGAAAGGGAGACAAACGCTGGACAGAGAGAGCAGCATAAACCTAAGCACCCTCTGTATAACAGTGATTCATCCTCGTGAACTCCCAGATTGGTGCTTCATTACAGTATTTCCCATTTAGACCCACCTAATAATTAGGAAGAGAAGTGATGAGTCAGCAACCCCTGGAGGGCTCACAACTTGTTCCTCTGAGATGAATAGCTTTTCAGAGCCTTCAGATACTCTTCTGAATACTTCTAGTGTCCAAGAGCCTGGGAACAGTTCATTTCTACCTCGGAGTTCTCCAAGGAAGCAAGTAAATATACAGCTGGCACGCAGTTTAATAAGGTGGGGAATGGGAAACAGCGCCCCCTCTGGGCAGACGCAGGCAGGTGCAGGTGGGTGCACAGTGTGGAGAGCTGAGTATGGCTGGAGTCCAGCCTTCGGCCAACTGTCCTTTTAGCACCTCTGGGTAGGGCACGACCTGTGTGGCCATCTACTCTGGCTGGTGACATGGAATGGGGAGTCCAGAAAACAGAGTTTGAGGTTCGCTTTTGGCCACTGTGGGTTTGCCTTTGGCCGGTCCTTCTCCCTGTGGGTTGGCTTGTTCTCCAGTACAATGATGGCACAGAATGAAATGATCTCCAAGACCTAGGTTACACATTCCAGGTACAGAGCAAAATCTCATTCACGGCTGGTACAGACACGCACGGACCCATGCTCACATCTCACCTGAGGTCTCACAGACCTCACTGCTGGAGGGGGTAGAGTTTGCCATCGATTGGGGTCCTGAACCTGTTACTTACTAGATTCAAGTGATCTTGGACATGCTACTTAATTTCTAAACCTCCCTTTACTCCTTTGTGAAAGGGAAATAATAATATGTGTAACTTTACGGTTATCCAGAGGATTCAATTTTTTAAAAAAAGGATTACTTAATAATTAATTAATCCAACAAATATTTATTAAGCACCCACCATCCGCTGGGCACAGTTCCAGGCACTGTGTGCAAGCAGTGAGCAAGCAGGAGAAAGTCCCTCATCCCGGGGAGCTACCCTCCTGTTTGGGGCTGAGGGAGACAGGAAATAAACAGCTAAAAATACCAGTGCTGTGCAGACAAGTAAAATGGGGTGATGTGACAGAAAGTGACGAGGTGACCACTTCAGTCTGAGTAGTCAGGGAAGGATTCTCTGAGGAGGTGACATGCAGGCTGAGAGGTGAATGACAAGAGGGAACCAGCCACACCACCGTGGCCGGGAGAAGAGCATTGCGGGAGAACGGAACAGTGCCCGGTGCACAGAAGGAAGGCAGTGGGCCTGGCATGTTTAGCACCCGAAAGAAAACCAGTATGGCTGGAGTATGAAAGGGGAGGAGAGTGAAGGTTTGAGAAGTAGGAAGAGGCCAGATCACAGAGGGACTGATAAACCAAGAAAGCAAATTGGACAAGGTCGAGCCTACACAGCTCTTGGCCCAGAGGTATACTTGAATGAGAGACCTGTCTGAAAATGAGGAGAAAAGAATGTCCTGGAGACACCTGTTTCCTCCTAACCCTGAAAGATGAAGGGGAAAGTGTTATCAAATGCTGCTGTGCCAGGTGGTTTCCTTCGTAGAGACTGTCTGCCTATGTCAAACAGAAGCCCTGCGGGAGAGATGGGCCCTCCCCAGTCCTCAGAGGAGACCAGTCAGTCCCTGACAGTGGGGAAGTGCCTACGGAGAGCCATTAGGTTCACAGAAGAAACCTTAAAATAGATTCAGTTAGAGATGCAAATTCAGTTCAGAGCAGGTATCCCGAAGTGTTGAAGCTTCAAAGATTCCTCCAGGAGGACACGGGGGTGGGGGGGTGGGGGAGTGGGGGGAAGGAATGGGCACCCAAGGCAGAGCAGGTGGCTTGATGAACATAAGCTGAATACTTCAGGCTACTCTAAGAAAGGGAGTCTTAATTAAGGGGAAAAAGCCCCAACTAGCAGAGTTGTTTGCCTTCCGTTATTGATAGTATTATTCTTTTGTTCATGAGTTGCTCACAGATGCATCCTGGGCCTTTTGGGTCTGAGAGGAAGAGAACCTTACCCCTCTTCTTATTTACAAAGCCCCCCAGAGCTGCCCCTCGGTCATCTCCCAGGATTTCAAGGAAGGCTAATGTTCCAGATGAGAAGTAATTACAGCTCTTGGTTTCCGACTGTCCGAGTGGCAGCTCAGATGGTTAATTGGCTCTGCTGTCTTGGCCTCTTCGCCCGAGGCTTTCTACAGCCTTCTACTCCCACTCGTCCATCATGGGCAATTGCCACAGTCCAGCAAGCTCTGCACATTTAGGTTACCTTGAAGGGTGGGTTTACCATCAGGCAGCCATTGATTTCCAAGCCTCTGCAGCTACCTCAGCTGGTTGTCTGTGGAGTGAAAGAGGGCTAGCCCTTCATTAGCATCTGTGACACTTTCATGAGCATCAGTGAGACTCATCTGAAAAACTCAGGCCTGGAGTGAGGGAAATTATTCTGCACCACAGGAAGCGATTGGGGAAACTTTCCTGGTTTATTGAGGCCCTAGTTAAGAAAAAAGGAGCATGAACTTTGTCCCAAGATGATGATAGTATTACTTGAAAAGAGGAGTCTCTGTAAGCTTGGGAGATAATATTTTCAAAACACTTTATATTGGAGAATTTCAAATACACACAAAAGAGTAAAGTTCCAATGAACCTCCATGTGCTCATTGCTTAGTCTCAATAATTATTAACATTTTGCCAAACTTTTTCATCTATTTCCCCTCCCCCCCTTTTTTCTTTGCAGTTGTGAGACATTGTGCCCTCTCATCCTTAAATCTTCAGGGCATATCTGCAATAGATAGAAAATTTACCCCATGAATTGATGGAGGTTGGGTTCCCTAGAAAGCAAACTCTGAGATGAGGAGAAGCCGAGAGAAAGTTTGTTGAGAGGTTGCAGGAGTAGCATTTGTAGGAGGGAAGGAAAGGATGCAGGATTAGGCAGGTTCTATGAAGGACTCAGCTGGACCCCATGGAATGCTACAACGCTGACCACTTCTTAGTTGGCCAGAGTCTGGGTGGAAGGCTGGGCCGTTATACTCCCCTAATACTCCCATGTTGACCGGGGTGTTCCCTGGAAGTAGGTATAACCTTGGAGTAAACGTCTCCCTTCAGCTGAGGGCAATTTGTAGGCAATTTCTGGAAAGGGCAAATAGCAGGTGCTGTTAGCTGGCCATACTCCCAGCAGCACAGGGAATAATCTTTAATTTCTGAAGCGGGGTTAGGGTGGCTCATCCCAGGACCCACCAAGACATTGTTATGCCTAACAAGTTGAACAGTAACTCTTTACTGTTATCTAATACTATCTAAGCAAGGTCCACAAAGGGAAGAGTTATGTTAAATTAAAAGATTCCTTTAGAGCAGGTCTATTATGAATTTTAAATATGCAGAGCAGGTCTATTATAAATTTTAAATATGCAAATGGACATCATGACTCTCCTAAGAGGGTTCTTAAATGAGCAACATTTCCAAAATTTCTTTGATCACCTAACAGGTTTTTGGTTTTGCTTTGATTTTTAGTTTTTGGAACCTATCTCAAAAAACAATGCCCTGGAAAATTTAATAAACAAGGAAAATATTAGGGTTTTTTTTTTTTTTTGGGCTGCATCACACAGCTTGTGGGATCTTAGCTCCCACCAGAGATCAAACCCTGGCCCCCTGCAGTGGAAGCTTGGAGTCCTAACGACTGGACCCTCAGGGAATTCCCAGAAAGTAGCAGTTTCTATTTACAGTGTTGCAGAAAAGCTAAAGCCAAGACGATCTTGCATGGGAAAGAAGCTGACTGTTTGGGGTGGAACCACAGTAAGAATAATAGGAGTAAAGGCTACCAGATGCTACAGTCCCTACTAAGACAGCCACAGATTACACGAGCAGCCAAATATACTTTGCAGTTAGAACAGGATGTGTGCTAAAAATACTATGCATTTTATCACATCGACAGCCTTTCACTAACAGCTTTTTGATATGGTCATTTCTGCACAGCGGAAGGGTGGCAGAACATGTGGTAATTGCTAAAGAGTCTCTCTCTGGATGCTGTGAAGTTATTTTTAGGTTGTTACGAAGCCTCACGTATAAATGCTACCCCAGTCTTAAGAGGCTGGTGTTGGAGACCAAGGAACCAGAAAGAAGTGGTCTAGGGTTTAGTGAAAGATTCATAAACCAATAGATTTCGATCGTGCTTACAGCATGGGTCCAGGCATTGGTATTGATAAAGGAGATATACAGTTTGCTCCCTAGGAATTTATACTAGAATGATGAAGGGAAAGATATGGTTAACACAATGGAACAAACCAGGTAAACACGTATGCAATTAATTTTCATTTTGTTGTATGGTTGTTTTGTCGTATGACTTTTTTTACAAACATTACCTCAATTAATGTGTGTATGCAAGTATTATTGCTATTTTATAGATGGAGAGGTGGAGAAAATTCTTAATTACACAGCTAATTAACGAAAACACGTTTCGTGCATTTTGATGGTAACTATTCTGGCTCTAGCAGACAATGGTGCAGTTCAATGAGGGTTCAGAATCAGGAAAGAGTTGAAAGGGGAGTGATGGGGTGTCTGGAATGACAGATGCAATTGGCACAAAATTTCTCTTCGTTTAGTGATTTAAGGTGTTGTGTCCCCTTCTCTTGGAGGTGAGACACTAGGCTTACCTGTAGGAATTTATGACATGGGAGGAATGCTTGTGTCTCTACATCTATGGGGGAACTGAGGTGTTTTCCAAACACATGGGGGCTCCTATACTGGTCCATTGTGAGAGATGGCGCAGTGCGGAGGAGACCACGGATCTGAAGACTGATATGACTACTTTTAAATTTAGCTCTACTTACTAGTACCGTGTTTTTGTGCATTACATTCAGAACTCTAGTTTTCTGATCCATCAAATGGGTGTTAACAATGCCTATATCCTTAGAAGGTGTTTGTGGGAATTAAATGATGTGTTGTTTATTAGTGCCTAGGATGAGCTTGACACCTGGCAGACACTCAGTAAATATTAATTTTCTTTCCTTTATTCCTTATTAAATCATTTCTCTTCAGCAGAAGAAATGATTTTAGTATCAGAAGCATGAATGAATGGTCTTTCCAATAAAACCCAGAGTTTCTGTCCTTCTTCCCCCCTCCCATCCCATTTCCTGGGAATCCATGTAACATACACTGCTAAAGGTCAGTACTGTGCCTACTGAATTATTCTGTACATTGGTAGATGAGTCTCTGAAAGGTTCACGTTTTTCTGCCTTATCTCATTAAGTTCTCTTATTCAGTAGTGAATAATAATAACAGAAGCTACAATTTCCTGGGTGTTTACTGTATGCCAGTTGAGTGTTTGACAGGCAATAACAACTTTAGGAGATAGATCCTGTTGTTATTCCCATTATAGTGGTGATACTTTTGAGTCTTGGGTTGGGTAATTTGCCCCAGATTGTAGAGCTGGTAAGTAAAGGAGCAGGCCTTCAAAACAGTTGTTTGTGATATCAAGGGATGAGAGGTAAAACCTTCGAGTGACAAAAGCTTGTGACTTGGACTCATGATCCTAATGACCTAGGCTCACTTGGGTGTAGTGAAAAGAGTGAATTGGCTCTTGGAGCAACTGGATCTGAGTCTCGTCTAAGTACACTCTGGCCAGACCCCTTGGCCAGAAATCCAGCTTAAGGTTGCTTTAGCAGATAAGTGAAATTTATTGACTTCAATCTCTCTCTCTCTCTAACTCTGCTTCTGTTGGTCATCCTTTCTCTCATATTGAAGATATTGTCCAAAATTGACCCAGGAAATTTGTCAGAAATAGCTTTGGCTTAATTTTCCTTAAAGCTTGTGATCACAGAGAAAGAGGACATATTTCCATAAGATCTACCAAGTTTGAGTCCCCAAACTAATCACTCTGGACAGGAGAATGGAGGCCTCTCATTAGCCTGGCCAAGGTCATGTTCCTATAACCCTTTGGATTGGGTAGAATGGAGAGTAGGTTAAATCCCATTGAAAATACCTGGAATGAGACATGAAAGGAGACATGCTGAGCAGAAAAAGACCTTTTTCCTTAATATTGGGTCACTTAAAACCTGTCTAAGCTTAAGTGCTGGTTTGCAACCTCAGAAGTTCCCCAGGTAAAATTTGAAATTGGGCCCCATGCATGGAAGGCAAGGAGAGACCAAAGAAAGAGACAGCCGCTCTAAATTGGCAGGTGACAGTTTTAATAAACAGGGGAACTTACGTACAAGGTTTGTCTTGGGCGGCCCCAAGATGTGTACGTCTCCGTACCTGCCTGCCAGAATCTTAAAGTTTATATAGAGGCCTGAACTGGGTCCAGTCACATATAGCATCCAGATGGTCTCAACAACACACACTCTCTCAACGCTGCATGCTTGAAAGCAGCTCCCACCGTGGGAAGGGTGGGCAGAGTGTAATCACCAAGGGTGGCGGAGGGGTGAGAGCCTCCAATTGCCCATATCGTGCTCATAGGTCAACTGGTGGTCATGTCCTGTCAAAGATCTCCTCCAACTTTAAATAAATCATTTCTCTCTAAATTCCAGTCTCTTCATCTGTAAAATGAGAGCAGTAATTTTCCTTGTAAGGTTGTTGTGAGGGACAAATGAAATAATAGATTAGAAGGAAAGTTCTTTGTAAACTTCACAGGCCTGTGGAAACATGACTGCAAACTAGAACCTCTGAAAACCTGCTGTTTCTCTCCCAACCTTTGCTTTGACACATGACTTAGTTTTAGGTGCTTCCTTGCCATTCAGTGACAGCAAGTCATGAAGCACACTAAATTAATGAAGTATATGTATCACCATTGCAATACATATGCTCACATTCTTTAGCCTGAAGAGACGTAAAAATGGGAGCAACAAAAGAATCTGGGATACACTTATTTATATCTCATGTCTGCCAAGTTTGCCGCCAACGTACAGCTTAATCTCAGCTTTACCTTAAAATGTCTCTGCTAAAAGGTAAAAGTAGGGGAACAAGCCTGTGGATAAAAATAAACAGAGGGTTTATACAAAAGGAAAATACAAAGTAAGAATACAAAGCTCAGGGACATGTGGGTGAAAATTGAGCTATGGGTGCCTCGTGCACTTGAAGGTAAGTTGGAATTTTGCCTAAGGTCGTAAACCAAGGGGAGAAAGCAGTGCTTCCTTCCTCACATGATTAAAACTTAACGTTGCATCTACTATAAAACTCCACCTAGTCTAAGTGAACCTTGGATTACTTGGCCTCACAATCAAGAAGGAAATCTTGAATTTCTATAGCTGTAGCTCCCTGTTCTAAGAATTCTAAAACCCATCTATGAGAAAGTCATCTTCAGAGAATTTCCCAAGGTGATGAATTATTTTCCCTGGTTCTATACTTCTGAAAATATATTAAGTTCGCTTAGGACATTGTATGTATCTTTATACTGTAGCCATTGTTTTTTAAACACCTAGAATTTTCTAGGTTCTTTTAATGTTAGTTAATGGAAAGAGTGAACAATTGAAGAAAAAAAAATGGCCAAGTACTGGGGATAAGGAGACCTACATTCCAACTCTCATTCAGTCAATATTCATTCAAAGAATAAATATTTGAATATCAGGCTCCATCCTGAGTGCCAGGGGTAGTTTTAAATCAAATATTGTTCTTGCCTTCAAGAAGCTCATACCTATCATGTGAGGGAGACACATAATAAAGGTAATATCACATAAATGGTGATCATATGATGAAAAACCAAGTAGGGTAAGGGGATTAAGAGGGGTGTTGAGCACTCTTTTAGAGGGTGATCAAAGAAGAGTCTCTGAGGGGTTAGTAATTGAAATAAATCTTGAAGAAAGTGAGAGAACAAGACTTGAGATTTTGGGAGAAGGATGTTTCTAGAAGCAAGACCAGTATGTGCAAAGGCCCTGAGGCAGGAGTATACTTGACTCACTTGAAGAACCAACAAAGAAGTCAGAGTGATTAGAGAGGATTAAGCTAGGAAAGCAGGAATGATAGATAAGAAATAAATTGGAGAGCAAGCTGGGATCTTACAGTCCTTGGTAAAATTTTCTATTTTATTGCTGTGTAATGGAAAGCCATTGGGGGGGCTTGAACAGAGGAATGACATGATGTGATGTATGTTTTAGAAAGATCACTCCAGCTGTTATATGGACCACAGACAGCGAAGAGTAAAGGTAGAAACAGGGAGATCGGCAGATGACTGCTACAGTAATTTAGGATGTGCACAATTGCGGTGAGAAACGGTTTTATTTGAGATATTTTATGTGGGTAGGGCCAAAGGATTTGATGTGGGTTTTTTTGTGTGTGTGTTGTGGAACTCTAGTCATATGTGTAACTTTGGGAGGTGATCGAATATAGTGGACATTATATTAAAAGTTTTCAAACATGCACATGGTAAACTGAACAGTACAGTGAACTGTAGATCCACCACTCAGATTTAACAATTATTAAGATTTTACCAATCTTGTTTTGCCTATGTCATCCCACCTCTCTTTTTTTCTCTTTCTGGACTATTAAAACAAACCCTAGACATCACATCATTCTACCCCTCAGTAGTTTAGTATACATCTCCAACAAACAAGAACTTAAAAAACCTCCACAATATCATACATAAAACCCTCACAATATTAGCCTAACAAAGTTAATAATTATTTATCACCATCTAAAATCAATATGTGTTCAAGTTTTTCCCAAACTTTAAAAAAAAATGTATTTTTACAGTTGGTTTGATGAAATTAAGATCCAGAGAAGGTCCACCCCATTGCAATTTGTCTTGTAAATCTCTTTAATCTATAATCACCTACACCCTCCCACACTTTTATTTATTTATAATTTTTTGGTTTTATTTTATCTTTTTATTATAAGATTGTGTATTTTTTAAAAAGCAGTTTTAGGTTTACAGTAAAATGGAGAGGAAGATAAAGAGATTTCTTGTAGACCCCCTGTGCCTTCACATGCATAGCCTTCTCTATTATCAACAATCCCCACCAGAGTGGGACATTTGTTACAACCGATGAACCTACACTGATATATAACCTACATCATAATCACCCAAAGTCCATAGTTTACCTTAGGGTTCACTCTTGGTGTTGTACCCATTCTATGGGTTTGGACAAATGTATAATAACATGCATTTATCATTATGGTATCCCACAATATTTTCACTGCCCTAAACATCCTCTGTGCTTTTCCTGTTCATCACCCCTCCCACCCTTCCCCAACCTTTCACAACCACTGATTGTGGTTTTACTATTGTGGAGATTTTACTATCTCCATAGTTTGCTTTTTCCAGAATGTCATATAGTTGGAATCTACAGTATGCAGCCTTTTCAGATTGGCCCCTATCACTTAGTAATATGCATTTAATGTTCTTCCATGTCTTTTCATGCCTTGATAGCTTCTACCTTTTTAGTGCTGACTAATATTTCATTGTCTGGATGTACCACAGCTTATTTATCCATTCACCTACTGAAGGATATCTTGGTTGCTTCCAAGTTTTGGCAGTTATGAATAAAACTGCTAGAAATATCCATGTGTGGGTTTTTGTGTGGGTATATATTTTCAGCTCCTTTGGGTAAATACTAAGGGGTGTGATTGTTTGACCATATGGTAAGAACGTGTCTAGTTTTGTAAGAAACCACCAAACTGTCTTCCAAAGTGGCTGTACCACTTTGGTTACCCACTAGCAATAAATGAGAATTCCTGTTGCTCTACATCCTCACTGGTATTTGGCGTTGTCAGTGTTCCAGGTTTGGGGCATCCTTTTATTTTTCTCTGCCATTTTTGGTTGATAATCCTGAGTTATTTGCCCTCTTAGAATTTCTCGGATGCTAGATTTGGCTGATTGCACCATGTGGCATTAGAAGAATATTTCTTTATCCTCCTAATTTACTACAAAACTGTTAGCTAGATCTAGAGGCTTGATTATATATATTTTTGGCAGGGCCAGGGCCAGAATAATTCACAGGTGGTACCATGTACTACCTGTATCACCGCATCGTCGATTTAAATAAAGAGGTAAACTGAGGCAAGTTTAAATGACCAGAAATTGAGTTTATTCAGGAATAAGAGAGGGATTGCAATTCAGGACACATGAACTGTGTCACAGTACAGGTGAGTCTGTCTAGGATTTGGGGCGGGCTGTTTTTATGGGCAAGGAGTGCAAAAATGGTGACGTCCAGCCGGAGTCCAAGCAGCAAGTTCACTGGCTTGAGGATGGGGAGAGATTCTTGGCACACGTTCATTGACTAAGGCATAAGTTTAGGTTTTCTGTAAATCAGGCATTCACGGGAAATCGGTCTCTCAGCCCTCCTGTCGTTTTCCTGTGTACGCATGCGTGAGATTCTCCACGTCCTCTACGCCGCTTCCATTTTAGATTGCAATCTTTTCACAGCGTCCTGGGGTAAACGATGGCTGCTTTAGTGAAGTTCAACCCTCAGTCCACGTTAGTGAGGTTAAAACTGATCAGCGGTGTGGTAGCCCAAACAGTGCCCCGTCTCTCCAAACCCTAATCCTGGAACCGGGAAATTTGTTACCTATGGGGCAAAAGGGACTTTGTAGATGTAATTAAGGTTGCAGACCTTCAGACAGGGGAGAGGAGCCAGGGTTGCCCAGGTGTAGTCAATCGAGTCACGTGACCCCTTTAAGGCCGAGAACGTTTCCCAGCTGAAATCAGAAGAAGCGGAAGAGACTGCGCGGTGGGAGAGGAGTCAGAGAGGTGCGAGTCTGACAAAGGTGAGAGGAGCTGCTGGCGGCTGAGAGACTGGGGGCCCTGAGTGGGGCCTCTAGGAGCGAAGGGTGGTACCCAGCTGACAGCCAGCCAGGAAACCCGACCTCAGCCCTTCCACTCCAAGGAACTTTATTCCGCCAGCAACGGGAGTGAACTTGCAAGCGGATTCTTTCCGGAGCCTCCCAACTACGACCCAGGACGGCTGACACCCTGGTTCTGGCCTACAACTTGAAGCAGAGACCAGCCAAGATGACCCGCATTCTTCAGCGACAGAACGGTAAGATAATAATACGTTTGTGTTGTTTTAAGCTGCTAAATGTGTGTGGTATTTGGTACAACAGCAGTGGATAACTATACAAGTGGATGCAGGTGTTGTGAGCTGGTCCCTCTCTTAAGTTCTCTGTGAATCTTTCGCCTCCTGGTTTTCGGCAGCTATTGACGAGTGTTGTTTAGGGCTCTTGTCAGTAATGGTTACCAAATGGTGAATTTTCCTCTAATTCTGTCATACCGTCTGCATTTATTAGCAGGAATTCTCTAAAGAGGAACTTTTGTTTGTAAATAATTCACTTTCCCTGAAAAAAGTTCTGTATATGAAAAGCAGATAAATGCCTTACATTTTCTCTTTATTAGTTTTCAGGGTACTGATGGTGGTTTTGCTATGATTTCAGGCGAACAGTTCGTTGTTTTGTTTTTTGTATTGTATTATTATGAATTTCTGGAGTATTATATATTTGTGTGTTTCAACCACATTGCTGTCATTAATTTCTTTTTGGTGCTTCATGGTCCCATTTTTGGGCAATGGAAATCCCTTCAAGTTGGGTCCTGTGTCTCTTTTCAAGGCCTCATCATTTGTGATAGCATTCTTACTTTCTGGCACTACAAATTCTCCTTTATCTTGTTTATCTTATACATTTTATGCCCCAGACATTGCTTTGTCCGTTTCCCCAAGAATCCTTTGTTTCTTTTTGGGCGTTTAGAGGTTACAATCTGGGCGCTTAGGGGTACTTTTGTCCTTGCTTCAAGCCATCTCGGAAGACAGAGATAGGACAAGTTGTTTTTTAGAAAGAAAATAGTAAGTTTCCAAATCAAAGGTTATAATACATGGTTTATACTTTGATTTTTATCCTTTAATCCCTTTGTTAAAAATGTTGGTTTCTGACAACATTAATATAATTTACTTTTTGTTCTGTTATCTAACAATGCAAATATTATTACTGCTAACAGGATTGCTGAATCTGGTTTAAGATTTCTCTGCAGTTTGTTGTGGTGGTGGTGATGGTTGTTAGTTTATCCCTTTAGGGAAGTACAGTGAAGATAACTGTATTTAAAGGATTGAAGTGTTCTTCACTAAGTGGTTATGCCACCAATTTCCTATTCTTTTTTTTTGTTTTAATAATTTTGGGGGGGTTATGGTTTTTTTGGTCTTTTTAAAAATTTGTTTTTAAATATGTAAATATTTGTGTAATTTTAAAGTGAAAAAATAAAATAAAACCAGGGGCATTTGGGAGTTCTAGCTTCTTGTCTCCTTCCTTCCCTGCCTTCATTGTCTTTTCTCTGTAGGGAGACTTCTTATTAGTTCTTAGTTTTAGGTCCATCAATTTTTAATTCAGAAAAATACAATTAAATATATGTATGTGTATATGCACATGTAATCATAGTTTTCCTAACCTAAATAAAAATTAGTCTTTTTTAGAACACCATTAACCTTGCTTTTTTAACTTAACCTATCCTGGAGATTACTTCATGGCAGTATATAGAGGTCTTTCTCATTCCTTTTTATACGTGATATTTCATAACTTATTCATAATAGATTTATTCAGCCTGTCCCCTTTTGTTGGGCGCTTGATTTGTTTCCAGTCTTTTGTTATTATAAATAATGTTGTGATGAGTCCTGTGCCTTCCTTTTTTCTTGTTTGCTGTGTATACTTAGGATATATTTATAGAAATGGGGTTGCTGGGCCAAAGGGTAAATATACCCTTTTTTAATGAAAAAAAATTTCATAGTTATTTTTTATTATAACAGTCATAAGGCAGAACAGAAAAGTATAATTTTGGTAGATTTTTGCAAAGTCCCCTTCACGGAGGTTATGCATTTTGCAATCCCATGAGCAGTTTTTGAGAGTTCACAAGCTCTCGATAGGGATTGACTTGTTAATTATTGCCAACCCATGCTCCTGAGTGCTGATTCTTCATGTGTAAATTATGGGTAACAATTCCTTTCTTGAAGAGTAGGAGGATAAAATCTAAGAAGTACAAAAAGGAAGTGCCTGATACAGAGCAAGTGTTTAATAGATACAAGCTTGCTTTCCTCCCTTCTTTCTTTAACAAATCATTCCAGTAGTTCATTTAATAAATGTGTGTTGAGAGCCATGTGCTAGACCCTTTTGTAGGAACTAAAGTTCAGCAATAAACAGATGAATAAGCTCTTCCTCATAGAAACTACATGATACAGAATTTGGTAAACAGATAAAAAAAAAGATGCATTCCAGCAGTGCTTCGATGTAGAAACACAAAGAAGGTAATGAGAGAGAGAGCTGAGGTTGTCAGGGGCGATTGTGTACCTAAGTCTTTTCATTTTTAAGAAAATACATACTGTTTAATCTATTTCACAAGGTTGCTTGGAAAATGAAATAAATTTCTGGATATTTAAGTGTTTTGAAAAGTTGCTTAGCTCTTGTATTTTATCCTTGAGGAAAAGAACAGAAAGATGCTCTGTTAGTTTCCTAGGGCTCTCATAGCCAAGTGCCACAAACTGGGTGGCTTTAAACAGCAGAAATGTATTGTCTCACAGTTCTGGAGGCTAGCACTCTGAAATCAAGGTGGCAGCAGGTTCATGCTCCCTCTGAAACCTATAGGGAACTCCTTCCTTGCCTCTTCCCAGCTTCTGGTGGTTTGTGGGCAGCCTTCTGCATTCCCTGGCTTGCAGCTGCATCCCTTCAATCTCTGCCTTCATTGTTAATGGCCTTCTCCCTGGGTGTCTTTGTATCTTCACATGTTTTCTTTTTTTATTAAATTTTTAATTTTATTTATTTTGATTCTTTTCTCTTTTTTAAAAAAACTATTTATTTACTTTTGGCTGCACTGGGTCTTTGTTGTTGCGAGCAGGCTTTCTGTAGTTGCAGAGAGCAGGGGCTTCTCTTGTGGAGCACGGGCTCTAGAGTGCAGGCTCAGTAGTTGTGGCACGTGGGCTCAGTTGCTCCACAGCATGTGGGATCTTCCCGGACCAGGGCTCGAACCCGTGTCTCCTGCATTGGCAGGTGGATTCTTAACCACTGTGCCACCAGGGAAGCCCCACATATTTTCTTGTACTGACGTGATTTATCATATTGATGGCTTGGGGGCCATCCAACTCCAGTATGACCTCATCTTAAATAATCTCAGTGTATTTCCAAATAAGGTCACATAGGGAGGTACTGGTGATTTGTAGTTTAACATATATTTTTTGTGGGGAATGCACAATTCAACCCATAACAGATGTTAATATGCAAAACTCAGCACTCAAAACAAGCTCCAAATGTCTTCTGGCAAAGTAATAGGGATAGAGATGAACAAAGTAGGAGGGCGCTCTGACTCTTCCTCATAAGAGGTCTGAGTGAGGAGCTTCCTAACAGAACTGTTATTACTGTGTCAGTTCAGTGTCCCAATGACTGGCCATTTGCCTGGTTCCTCATCTTCCTTCAGAACCAGATGCCTAGGTTTCTTTCTTCCTACATGGGCATGAGATTTTTAGGGAATAAGTCAGTTCTTGTGAACATCTCAGCAGATAGAACCCAAACAATTAAAATTTATTCTCTCTCTTCCTAAAGCAAAAAAAAGAATTATAGTTATTTTTGGTTATAATGATAATAAGGCAGAACAGAAAAGTGTAAAGTATAAAGAAGAGATCACCACACACTTGGGAAAGAGATGATTACTGTTGACACTTTGGTAAATATACTTCAGTGCCTGTCTTGTGTGCCAGCGTGTGCCTGTGTGTGATTGTTTATGTGCGTGCGTGTGTATTTTGTATCGATTAGGAATGTGCCTGTGCGTGATTGTGTATGTGCGTGCATGTGTATTTTGTATCAATTAGGAATGCGTCTGTCTGAAAGTAATAGAAAACCAAACGAGGGTGGTTTAATAACTAAGAGTTTACTCGTCTCATATTTTAAGAACCCTCAAAGTAGGTAGTTTCTGATGTTGGATTAAGGCTTCAGTGGTGTCGGGGCTAAGAATCAGCTATTCTCTTACATATTTATAAGATATTCTCTTATTCCTTTCCATTATGGTCTCACAATGGCTGCCACAGGTGTAGCCGTATTACTGGTAATCCAGGAAAGAAGAAAAAGAAGAAAACTGTCATCTGTCCCCTTTTGTTAGGAAAGCAAAAGCTTTTCCTGAAACCATCCCATGCCTCTCTCCCACCTCCAGCCATTGGATCCACTCGGTTCATTGTTGGTAGAGTCACATGACTGTTTCTAGTTGGATGGGACACTGGGAATGTGGGGAACAGGATTGCTTAGATCAGGGATTGGCCAACTATGCTTCATGAGCCAAATCTGCCCACTGCCTATTTTTATAAATAAAGTTTTACTGGAACACAGCCACACCCATGCCTTTACCTGTTTTCTATGGCTGCATTCGCACTGCAGAATTGAGTAGTTGTGATGGCAACCATATGTCTCACATATCCTGATTATATTTATCACCTGGTCCTTGATGGGAAAGTTTACCAATTTCGAGGCTAGATCAAGTAATGATTCATAGATTAAGGCTGGAAACATTGTTGTTCTAAATAAAAATGGGTTTTATTAGCAAGGGAGAAAGTGGGAATGGATGTTGGGTGGGCAATTAAAAGTGTCTGTCACAATGATTTTGGTGTTGGTTGGGGATAAAAAGACAAGGTTGAGCTAACCTTTATAGGAACAATGGTTTATTTCCTATTCAGTCACCTACTCCTTCAACAGTCTTTTCCATTTGTGGCCTTTGTTCCTTGGGTATCATCCCTTAACCCAATCCTTAGGTAACAAGCAATTCCTCCACCATCTCTGAAATATCTTACTTTCTCGAAAGGTTCTAATTTCACACATGTGCACCTTAGAGTAAATTTAAAGCAATATATCCTTTTAAGCCCTCCTCTTACATGGGAAGAAAACTGCTCAGTGAAGAAGAATTTCAGGCTCCAGAGTAGGCTTCCTCCTCCCTTCTTTACTTCCTTCTTTCCCCAGATATTTATAAAGCATCTACACATTCCAGGCTTTGTTCTAGATGCTTAAAATACAAAAGGGAAGGCAAAGTCCCCACCCTCAAAAAACTTACATCAATCATATGGGGAAAAACAGAGGGTAAATGAACCATAAATATACAATAAAATGTCAAATAGTGATGAGTACTTCGAAGAAAATGTGTAAGCAAAGGCCTAGAGAGTGACAAGTGACCAGGAAAGGCTTTTCTCAGGAGGAGACTCTTCCAGCCTGAAGGAAGTGATGCAGAGAACCTTGCCTATAGCTGAGAAAAGGATTCCAGGCAGAGGGAAGTGTAAGTGAAAAGGCCCTGAGGTAGAGCTTCGATTGGAACTGTCATGAGCAGCAAGGACGCCAGTGCTCAGTTAACAGTGAGCAAGGAGAATGCTCTAAAATGAGACTGAGGTTATAGCCAGGTGTTAGATCCTGCAAGGGCTTGTAAGCCATGGCGAGGACTTGGGCGTTTGTCCTAACTGTGGTGGCCAGCCATTGGAATGTGTTGATCAGGGGCATCAAGTGCTCTGACTGATACTTAAAAAGATCCCCTTGGAGTACTCTGGGACAGGAAGGAAATTTCCATTTGCATAGTATAGAAATAGATAATTTGCTGAATTGTGAAAGTGCTTTGTAAACAGTGACTTTCTATTCATTTATTTAATAAGTAATATTTAACAACTGTTATACTGTGGGCACATTTTCAAGCTTTGGGGATACAATAATGAATGAGACATAAGCCCTAACCTTGTGGGATCTAGTAGTTGAGCTCTAGAAATAAACAGATAATTGTAACTACTATAGTAAGCTCTATAAAAATGAGGGACATCTAAGCCCATAGGAGAAGCCACACCTGAAATTGGGTAGACTGGAAAGAAAGAAAGATGTGTTCACTTCAGCTGTGTCCTGAAGGATGGGCTGGTGGGGTAGAAGGGGGATAAGGCTGCCAGATAAAATAGAGGATGACCAGTTAAATTTGAACTTTGTGTAAACAGTGGATAATTTTTTAAGTATAAGTGTGTCTAAAATATTATGTAGAGCACGCTTACACTAAAGAGGTGTTACTTGTTTATCTGAAATTCAGATTTAACTGGGCATCCTGTATTTTTTAATTTCTTATATCTAGCAAGCCTGGAGGATGTCCTTTGGGGGCGTTACAAGCAGTTGGATAAGCATGGCGTCCAGAGTTGGAGGCAGGAGTACTGAGAGGGAAGTAGGTGGCGCCAGATTGCATCCTACTGTCAGGATAAAGTCCAGAAGACAACCAGTGAAGTGTTTTAAACAGGAGAGCGACAGGCTCAGATTTCAAATTGAGGAAAAAACAGAATGCTGTGGCTCTAAGGTGCAGAAGGTAAAATGGAGGCTTTCTTTGTACTTGAAGAGACGTTATAAATAAGTCATTTTTAGGCATTAGCTTTTTTTTTTTAAATTAATTAATTAATTAATTAATTTATGGCTGTGTTGGGTCTTCGTTTCTGTGCGAGGGCTTTCTCCAGTTGTGGCAAGCGGGGGCCACTCCTCATCGCGGTGCGCGGGCCTCTCACTGTCGCGGCCTCTCTTGTTGCGGAGCACAGGCTCCAGACACGCAGGCTCAGTAATTGTGGCTCACGGGCCCATTTGCTGCATGGCACGTGGGATCTTCCAGGACCAGGGCTCGAACCCGTGTTCCCTGCATTGGCAGGCAGATTCTCAACCACTGTGCCACCAGGGAAGCCCTAGGCATTAGCTTTTGAATTTAATTATTTTTTTAGCTGCTTGTTTATTCCCCTGAGGAAGGGTTTGTTATATGTTCTTTCTCATTAGTCCGTACTAATTTTAATCCTAAGCCGGCAGAAAAGAATTTGGAAGAGAAAAATATTTAACAAGAAACCAAACCATGGTTTCGCAGAAAGAGAGCGCTTCTTCACAGAACTCCCAGACCGTGTTCACAGGCGTTATCTCGTGCACCCTCAGGATCACTCCTCACTGTCCGCTTTAGGGGGTGAAGGGGAGCACGTATCAGAAGTTTCATCTCTTCAGTTACTCATTCTAACCTCAGGCAAGGGTCCCCGAGGGTTTCTCTGACAAGTGGGATGCTAAGATGTTCTTATGAGGCCAAGAGGACAGCTGTGGGAAAAAGGCCATGCTCTCTCCACTTGGTGGGAAGAGACAGGCCTCAGCTCTTCAACAGCAGCCCAGACTCAAAGTTCAGCCTGAGTTTGAAACAGATTCTTGAGGGTGGGACGAAATTTCTTTAGAGGTGAAAATGCAGAAGGGAATTTCTGGTCAGACACAATGCCACAGGCCACAGTAATTCTGAAGCATGATTCCCTTCTAGTAATTTTTCATCTGTATCATCTTCCTGTCAGAATTTCTTGGCCTATAAAACTCATTTTTCTTAATCCAAATTTTGTTGTCTCTTCTCCTTCTTCACGGTTATCCACCTCAACCTCCCAGTTTTTAGTTTGTTCTTTACACGTTCATCCACTCATGTGTTCATCAAATATTACTGAATATTTACAGTGAAGAATGAAAAGATGGATCAAAGACTGTCTTCTTCCAAAAGATATTTATAGTAGTTGGGGAAGGAGAGAAAGAGAAAAAAAAATAACTAAAAATTATTATTGTAAAATATTAATGGGAATAATTTACTTATTTAAAAATAATAAGTAACGCTAATAGTAACAAAGCAGTAAATGCTTACTAGATGCTGGAGACTCTTCTAAGAACTTTGTATATGTTCACTCATTCAACAGTCACAAAAATTCTATGAGAAAACTACGATTACCATCCCCATTTTATGAGAAAACTGAGATGCGGGTTTCATAGATTTGCTTGCAATCTCCAGGTTAGTCAGAGAGCTGGGCAGAGACCAGGAGTCTGGCTCTAGAGCTTGTGTTCTTAACGGTATGTTTTATAAGTATGCACTGTCTATTATATATAGAGACAAATATGTTTTATACAGTTTATTTATGTAATATGCCATTGATTATTTAAAGATCATTTTCTATGGGTTTTCATACCATTGGGTAAGTACAGGGATAGAGGTGAGGTAGCTTGGTATATTACTTGACAGTAGACCATCTACCCCAGATGTGGACCTGGTACAGCTGCATCTGCTGGTCTGAAGTTACAGTGACGTTTTCAGCTGAAGATTGAGATTGGGGTGTCTTCTCTAATAGGAACTTAAAACAATGAAATAAACAGTGTCAACTAGAAGAGGTGTGTGTTAAGAAGAGCAGGATGAGAAGAAAACTCGGGAGCCTCAACCTTTGGAGGGTGGGCAGAAGAAGGACCACCTGTAAGGAAGAGAAGAAAGGGTGTGAGGCAGGGGGAGAACAGGGAGAGAAGGCAGCGAAGGCCAAGAAATGGAGTTTCAAGGATGGAATCACCCGTGTTGTCTAATGTAGCCGTGATGCGCTTCATTTCCTTAGTTTCACGTATCGATAGCACTTGACAAAGCTGAGCCACAATGCCTCCCGGCAACTGCCCGGAGGTGACTCACGCTCTCCCCGTGCAGGGGTTGGTGTTTTCTTTTCCTTGACTGGGTTGGGCTCTTCTCAGAAATACTTTCATGTGACTGGAGGCCATCTGGCTTTCAGCAGCTTCCACCTGCTCCATCCTGTCTGGATGAGCCCCCCTGGCTGAAAAAGGCACACCTGGGCCTTTGCCTGTGCTTCTGTTTTGAGCTCGATTTTGATGGGGGAAATGAGATGAAATGACTCAGCCCTAGAGAGGATAGACTGGGCTGAACTCGTGTTAAGGAAATAAAGAAGGGAGAAGATGGAAGTCTCAGGAGGAATGGCACTGTTTAAAAAAGAAACAGTGAGTAAAATTAAGCTGAGTAAAGAGTCAATGTTTGAGGAAGTGTTGGAAGGTGACCATTCCAATCTTAGAAGCCCTTTGAAGTCACTATCACACTTCTCTAAAAATTCTCAGAGAGGCTGAGTTGATTATTTACTTTTCTTCCAATTCTACCAAGTATCCTTTGGGTATAGTGCGGGCGAGAAGACCTTCGGGGAGGAATGGGTCACCGTCATGTCCTTCTCCTGAGAGCAGGAGCTGGGGGTGAGGGGCATGCTGAATTTACTTTAGGAATAATGTTGGCAGAAAGTGGACCAGACTCCCAATGATTATCTCAGAAAGGAGCCAAGTCTCTAGATTAGACAGTAGCTTCCAAATATTTGTGAACTTTAGAAAACGTTGTACCTTTCCCATATCTGTTATTTTGGTTTTCCTTTGTATATTCCTCCTAGTGATTAGCAGTAGAAAATTTCAATCAAAAAAAACTCATGTCCTGGGGCTTCCCTGGTGGCACAGTGGTTAAGAATCCACCTGCCAGTGCAGGGGACACGGGTTCAAGCCCTGGTCTGGGAAGATCCCACATGCCGCAGAGCAACTAAGCCCGTGCACCACAACTACTGAGCCTGCGTTCTAGAGCCTGTGAGCCACAACTACTCAGCCTGCATGCCACAACTAATGAAGCCTGCAAGCCTAGAGCCCGTGCTCTGCAACAAGAGAAGCCACCGCAATAAGAAGCCCGTGCACCACAACAAAAGAGTAGCCCCCGCTTGCCACAACTAGAGAAAGCCCGCACCCAGCAACAAAGACCCAATGCAGCCAAAAATAAATAAATCTTCGGAAAAAAAAAAAGACTCATGTCCTTGCTTTGAGAAAGAAATTGTGGTGACAGCAAAGAAAAGAGGTACTATATCCAACTCTGCAGCCAATTTTGGGGGAAAAGAAACCCAACAGATGCTGATAGCAGCAATTTTATTTTATTTACTTTTTAATTTTTTTATTGAAGTATAGTAGATTTACAGTGTTTCAAGAATATAGAAAATTGATTCAGTTATATATATATATATTCTTTTTCAGATTCTTTTCCATTATAGGTTATTATAAGATATTGGATATAGTTCCCTGTGCTATACAGTAGGTTCTTGTTGTTTATCTATTTTATATATAGTAGTGTATATCTGTTAATCCCCAGTTTCCAATTTATCCCACCCCTCTTTTCCCTTTGGTAACCATAAGTTTGTTTTCTATGTCTGCCAGTCTATTTCTGTTTTGCGAATAAGTTCATTTGCATCATTTTTTTAGATTTCACATAGAATTGATATCATATGATATTTGTCTTTCTGTCTGACTTCACTTGGTATGATAATAGAGCTCTAGGTCCATTCATGTTGCTACAAAAGGCATTATTTCATTCTTTTTCATGCTGAGTAATATTCCATTATATGATATATACCACATCTTCTTTATCCATTCATCTGTTGATGGATATTTAGTTTGCTTCTATGTCTTGGCTATTATAAATAGTGCCTGATAGCAGCAATTTTAAGTCAGAGGGAAGGAATCATGAGGCCTAGGGCAAGGGAGAAAGGCAAAAAAGGAGAGCCAAGGCAAAAAGAAGTATCAGTATTACTATAATTTTAATACTATTGAATGATTGCAATGTTCCAGGCAATATTCTAAGTGTTTTACCAATTTTAACAAATTTAATCCACCTAATAATAGTGTGTGCTTTTTGTCCCTCGCATTAATGCTACCTAACAAACCTTCCCAAAACTTGGTAGTATAACATAAGAACCATTTTCTTATGCTCACAGATTCTGAGGGTCAGGAATTCAAACAGGGCATAGTGAGCATGACGTTTCCGTATCTATAGTGTCTGGAACATCAGCTAAGAAGACTCAAATATCTGGGGGCTGAAAGAGCTGAGGCTGGGGATCCATTTCCAAGATGGTTCCTTCACTCACACATTTGGCTTTTTTTTCTTTACTCTATTTGCATATGACTTAAAAAAAATTTTATTGGAGTATACAATGGATTTACAATGGAAATTTATTGGATTTACAATGTTGTGTAGTTTCTGCTGTACAGCAAAGTGAATCAGATATACATATACCCACTCTTTTTTTAGATTCTTTTCCCATCTAGGTCATTACAGAGTACTGAGTAGAGTTTCCTGTGCTATACAGTAGGTCCTTATTAGTTATCTATTTTATATATAGTAGTGTGTATATATCAATCCCAATCTCCCAATTTATACCCCTGCCCTTCCCCCCTGGTAATCATAAGTTTGTTTTCTGCATCTGTGACTTGATTTCTGTTTTGTAAATAAGTTCATTTGTATCATTTTTTTAGATTCCACATATAAGCAATATCATATGATATTTTTCTTTCTCTGTCTGACTTACTTCACTCAGTATGACAATCTCTAGGTCCATCCATATTGCTGCAGATGGCATTATTTCATTCTTTTTAATGGCTGAGTAATATTCCTTTGTATATATGTACCACATCTTCTTTATCCATTCCTCTGTTGATGGACATTTAGGTTGCTTCCATGTTCTGGCTATTGTAAATAGTGCTGCAATGAACATTGGAGTGCATGTATCTTTTCGAATTATGATTTCCTCCGGATACATGCCCAGGAGAGGGATTGCTGAATTGTATGGTAGCTCTATTTTTAACTTTTTAAGGAACCTCCATACTGTTCTCCATAGTGGCTGTACCAATTTATATTCCCACCAACGGTGTAGGAGGGTTCCCTTTTCTCTACACCCTCTCCAGCATTTATTGTTTGTAGATTTTTTGATGATGGCCATTCTGACTGGTGTGAGGTGATAACCTCATTGTAGTTTTGATTTATGTTTCTCTAATAATTAGTGATGTTGAGCATCTTTTCATGTTTGTTGGCCATCTGTATGTCTTCTTTGGAGAAATGTGATGGGGTGATTTGTTTGTTTTTGTTTTTTTGATATTGAGCTGCATGAGCTGTTAGTATATTTTGGAGATTAATTCCTTGTCAGTTGCTTCATTTGCAAATATTTCCCCCATTCTGAGGGTTGTCTTTTTGTTTTTTTATAGTTTCCTTTGCTGTGCAAAAGTTTTAAGTTTAATTAGATCCCATTTGTTTGTTTTTATTTTGATTACTCTAGGAAGTGGGTCAAAAAAGATTTTGCTGCGATTTATGTCAAAGAGTGTTCTGCATATGTTTTCCTCTAAGAGTTTTATAGTATCTGGCCTTACATTTAGGTCTTTAATCCATTTTGAGTTTATTTTTGTGTATGGTGTTAGGGAGTGTTCTAATTTCATTCGTTTACATGTAGCTGTCCAGTTTTCCCAGCACCACTTACTGAAGAGACTGTCTTTTTTCCATTGTACAATATATTCTTGCCTCCTTTGTCATAGATTAGGTGACCAACACATTTGGGTTCTTGACGGGGTGGATGGTTGGCTTGAAGGCTGGGCATAGCTAGCACTGTCATTCAGAGTGTTTATACAGAGCCTCTCCATCATCAAGGTCCAGGGGAGGTTGAATTTCTTACATGGCAAGTCAGTGATCCAGGGAAGAAGGTGGAAACTGCATAGCCTTTTATGACCTAGTCTGGGAAGATACGTGGTGTCACTTCCACCAAACTCTATTGGTAGAAGCAATCATCAGCCCACCCAGACTTGCAGGGAGGAAACATAGACTCCACCTGTCAATAAGAGGAGTGTCAAATAATTTGTTGCCATTTAAAAAATGCTACAGTTTTATTACTACTATTTTACAGATGAAGACACTAAACTCTAGGGAAATGAAATAATTTGCCAAAAATGTCATAGTCAGTAAGTGGCAGAAGTAGGTATCAAATCCAGGGACTCTGGTACCAAAGCCATTGTTCTTTTTTTTTTTTTTTTTAATAATTCTTTATTTTATTTATTTATTTTTGGCTGTGTTGGGTCTTCGTTTCTGTGCGAGGGCTTTCTCCAGTTGCGGCGAGCGGGGGCCACTCTTCATCGCAGCACGCGGGCCTCTCACTATCGCGGCCTCTCTTGTTGCGGAGCACAGGCTCCAGACGCACAGGCTCAGTAGTTGTGGCTCACGGGCCCAATTGCTCCGCAGCATGTGGGATCTTCCCAGACCAGGGCTCGAACCCGTGTCCCCTGCATTGGTAGGCAGATTCTCAACCACTGCACCACCAGGGAAGCCTGTACTTCTTATCTTTTATTGTAGCAAAATCCCCACGTCACATAAAATCGCCCTCCCAACTGTTTTCAAGTGTACAGTACAACATTGTCAACCACAGGCACATCGTCGTGCCCCAGACCCGCCTCATCCTGCGTGACTGCAACGCCACACCCATCAAATAACAACTCCCCACTTCCCTTCCCCCTGCCCCTGGCAACCTCCATTTTATTTTCTGTTTCTACGAGTTTAACTACTTTGGATACGTATATAAGTGGAGTCCTGCAGTGTTTGAGTGTTTGTCACTTTGCGACTGCCTTATTTCACTTAGCGGCGTAATATCCTCAAGATTCATCCACGTTGTGACAAGTGACAGGGTCCTCTTCATTCTGAGGCTGAATGATATTCCGTTGCACGTGTACACCATAGTTTCTCCAGTCGTCAAGCCATGGATCTATCTTGATTTTAGCTAAACATTTTTTTTAATATGTAAGTAACTTTTAATTATTGTGATGTAATTGACAGATTACATTGTGTAAGTTGAAGGTGCACACCATGTAGATTTGATACATTTTTATATCGCAGTATGATTCCCACTGTAGCATTAGCTAATACCTCTGTCGCGTCGCATAATTATCATCTCTTTTTAGTGGTGAGAACTATTAAGATCTAGTTTCTTAGCAGCTTTGATGTTTATAACACAGTATTGTTGACTATAATCACTATGCTGTGTGTGAGCTCTCCAGGGCTTATTTATTTAGTAGTTGCAAGTTTGTGCCTTTAAACAACCTCTCCCCATATCCCCTCCTTCCAGCCCCTGGTAAGCACGATTCTGTGATTCTACTCGCTAGTTGTATGGGTTTGGCTTTTCTCGATGCCCCATTTAAGTGATACCATACAGTGTTTGTCTTTCTCTGTTTATCTCATTTATCAGAATACTCTCAAGGTCCATCCATGTCCTAAATGGCAAGATTTCCTTCTTTCTCATGGCTGAATTTTTTATATATATTTTAGTATATATATATTTATATATATATAATGTATGTATATTATATATATATAAATAAAATATATATCGTATGTATGTATGTATATATTGTCTAACATCTTCTTTATCCATTTATCCGTTGACACACTTAGGTTGTTTCTATATCTTGGTTATTACACATAATGGAGAAATGAACATGAGAGGGTGGGTAACTCTTCCATACATCTGTGGATCTATTGCAATTCATTTTGATGTGGGCCATCTGCCTTATTAAATCCATTAGTGGGAAAGACCATTTCCTATTCTACCTTGTATTCCAAGTTCCTAGCAGTTTCTGACACATAATAGGGGCTTGATAAATATTCAGAAGAATTCATTTCAATTTGAACAAACACAGAACAAATATTTGGAAAGAGGAACAATAAGCTTCCAACTAAAGGAAATACAGATTTTTTTAAAAAGTAGCAGAGTAGGAATTTGAAGGGGAACCTGAAACAAAACAAAATCAAAAATTAATTGTACATTTTGCGAAGCTTTAAAATCATACCCCAAACCACAATGATGTAACTACTTTTATAAATTCATTAATATATTCTGGGGTACTGTCTTCTGTCTGAAGGAAATTTTCTTGCCAAATTGAGAATTATCTTAAGCCCCCAAGTTTCCCCCCGACGATTCCTGACTTTAAAAGGTTTGTACACAATTCCAGATAGAAGAAAGTAGTCCTTTCAGCCCATCTTCTTTTACCATTACCTTAATGAATGCTGGAACCAGTTCAGCCTTAGAATTTGTGCGCCTACAATCTCTGGTCAGCATTTTAAAAGATCTCTTTGGATATAAGTAATTCATATTAAAAATCCAAACATAATTTTCTATTCAGGAAAAGATGAACCCTGTAAAAATTTCCTTCTCTGAAAAGATAAAATGTCAGCATGTAGGAATTAAATGTCCAGTGCTATCTGAGATTTCCAAAACCTTGTGCCTTACTTTTTTTTTTTTAAGTCAGAGAGATGGATCTGCTTCAGTCTGTTCTCAAATTTTCATCCCCTGTGACTAGGGGCATATATTTTGTTAGAAACTTGGCTGGTCCAAAGACCACACTGGTGTTCAAGGAAGGCAAAGGGAAGGAAACTGGCCTTTGTTGAGAATTCATTTAAGATGTGTCCGGGGCAACAGCCCCCCTTGTGGGGGTAGGTATGCTGTTCCCATTTCTATAGATGATAGCAAAGAAAGGAAATCCAGACCAAACCCCAGACCACTCAGAACAACAATGAAACATGCTGTGTCGTGGCATCCATGACTTAGCCTTGGAGTAGCAATCCTCAAAGTAACTGAGCTGAGTTCTTCAAGGAGCAAAGCCATATTTCTCTTCTTTTCATGAAGAGGGGAGTTTTTGAAGATGCACTATTTTATGGGGAGGAGTAGTATAAAGGAAACTCTTTGAGCAAAAGTTTCCACAGGCATCCTATCCAGTCAGCTTCAGTGTGACGTGTTCTTCGAAAATTTTCTTTTGTTCCTTGGTTTATATACATTTTTCATGGGGGTCCACGGACTCCCAAAGGATTCTTAAATAGAATGCTGAGGTTGGACTTGGAAAGGAAAAAATTGCATCTTAAATTTCATTAATCTCTAACTACAATTTAGCAGGTCTCTCATTATGAATTTAGGCAACATCCTTCAGTGATATTAGCAGTACTCTGCCCTTGTCATCAATAGAAAGCACAGATACTTTCATATTACATTAGAGTCATTGCTGATGTCTTGAAATGTCATGTTCCTCACCACTTTGAAACTGTCATACCTACCACTGTATATTGTTATTTAATGGAATAACAGAGGCATATATGTTTTGTATCACAAATTTGTTGCTTTAATATTGAGTAACTGTATTTACAGTATAATTAGGTTCTTTTACAATCTTATGTATGCCATTTTATGCATTGAGAAATATTCTAAGAATGGGTCTATAGTCTTCCAAAGGGTCCATAGCATAAAAAGGTCTCCTAAATCTTTGCATCCTCAGTCTCTCCCTCTATCATTTCTTTTCCCTCCCTTTCATTTCTTTTCTTTTCTCTCCATTTTCCTTCCTTTCTTCTTTCTTTTCTTTCTTCCTATACCTACTGATGCTAAACATGGAGGGTCTATCCAGGCTTCTATTTGTTCTGATAAATAGTGGAGTGAGATCTCCTTGACTCCAGTTTTCCTTATCTGACACTGTCAGTCCCCTCCTCTGAGATACAATGCACTGTACTGTATTTACCTGAATCTGAAGCATTTGGAGGGAGTGGGGAATGCAGTTGGATCTGCATGCCATCTTTGTGACTGAACCCAGTTCTGCTTTCTCTTCTGAGATTTGGTTAAATGTCCCACATCATTTATGCCTTATTTGTTCAGGAATATTTCCTCCTCAAATAAGCTGGGGTGGGGGGGGGCGGTGCCCATACTTTATACTGTTTCCCCAATTCAACAAAGACTACTGCAGCTTCTGTCCGAGAAAGAGCGAGAGTGAGAATCCTGGTCATTCGTGTTTTGGCCTCCTTGCTAATAGTCTAAGGCAGGAGGATGTGAAAAGAACTTCTTCTGGTCTTTTGTGTGCCTCTTTCCTATGAATCCAGATTTCACAAAGATACATATTTTTCATTTTCCTTCATGTTGTCTACATTTCTGTTAAGTTCCGGTGTCTTACAGGTAACGATACTTCTGTGTCGTTATTATTTTCCAGGTTTCTCTTTTCTTTTGACCTAGAGGCTTCAGATGTTACCCCATCCCAGTGACTTCAGGGAATGATTTTTTCTTTCAATTTGGCCATGCCTCGTGGGATCTTAGTTCCCCAACCATGGATTGAACCCTTGCCCCTTGCAGTGGAAGCTTGGAGTCCTAACCACTGGACTGCCAGGGAATTCCCGGGAATGATTTTTAAGGCTCATAAAACATGGGTTAGGGGCATATAATTCTGTGCTTCCGTGGGGTTTAACTCAAGCTAGGTCATTAGATATTCTAAAAATACCATCCTACAATGACTCCCAATATAGGTCTGTACCGATATTTTTCTTATTTTTATTTTGGCTATTCAATGGCATGATCCTCATTCTTTATCTCTGTTCAGAAAGTGGGGGCCTAGATTATTTAAAATCTCTTATTTGCAGGGCTGGAATTGGGCATGGAGGTGGGAGTGTGATCTGCTCTCAGGACACAAATTGTGGAGCCAAAGAGGGGAGGTATGAAAGACCTCGTCTAGGGGCCAAGTCAGGAATGAGACAGACAGACAGAAAGTCATACTCAAGTCACTGGGGTGAGTGGTAAAAACTGAGTAAAAGGTAAAACTTAGAGAGATCTAGATGGAACACTAGGATTCTGACCAGAGAGCAGGAGACAAAGCTTGGACAGAAGCCTTGAAACACAGTGACCCAATGGTGACCGTTTTCTATAGACGTTTGAGCTTTTCCAAGGCTGGGGAGAGAGAGCTGTCAAGGACATTTGGAAATTTTCTCCTTGTCTAACTTCTGTGTTCTAATGAATCATCATATTCTTTTATATCTCCATTCTTCTGTTGAGTTACGAAGTGTTCTCGTGATGATTACAAGAGAGAGGAGCTTCTTTGCATACTTGAGGATCGGTGAAGATGCCCGTGCTGCTGTAACGGAATTAGAAAGAGAGAGAGTGGTAGGGATGAGAATAGAGAGGAGAAGGGAGGCCACATTATGTAGGATATGTTGGTTCTTCTGCTAAAGACTTTGAGTTTGCTCTGAGTATGCTGGGGTGCTCCCTGAGGGTTTTAAGTAGAGGAAATAATATAATGCAGTTGGTATTTTCGAAGGGTCTCTTTAGCTGCTGTGTTGAGAAGAGATTACAGGAGTGCAGAAATAAAGGCAGAGATCACTTTGGAGTGACTGCAGTTGTCCAGGCAGGAGATGAAGCTGGCTTGGACTATACTGGGATAGAAGAGGTGGTGAGAGGTCTTACCAATTGGGCTTGCTGATGGGTTAGATCTTGGGTGTGACAGAAAAAGAATGTTATGGATGACACTGGGGATTTGGAACTGAGGAACACATAGAATAAGATTGCTGTTGACTTCAGTAGGGAAGCTCTAGAACAAACATTTTGGGAAAAAGATAAATCTAAAGGTCCCTAAACAGTGATGTGGATCCTTGGCTTATCATCCGTACGTGGTGGCTTCTCCAGAATTGCTACATGGGAAGAATTGAGAGGCAGTGCTCCCCCATTCTAGGGATGGGGTGAAGCTTGGAAGTACTTTTGCATATCATTTTGTGTGAAATTAAGAGAATTAAAGTGTACCTATTGTAGAATAAGATGCTATTGGAGAGTTTGCCTAACCAGTACCAGCTCTTTGATATCAGCACTGCCCAGAGGAAATTTTGAAGCTCCAGTTTGGGTCCTCTGATCTTCTTGGAAGTAACACCTTCACTGACTTTCTGAGAGTTTTTCCAGTGATTGCAATGGCTCTTGCACCAGAAGCAGAGGTATGAAAAATGCTACTATCATGGAGTTCAGTGACCCTTTTTGAGACCTTTCATGAAGAAAGAATCACCAGCATATCTTCCTTTATCAAAGAGAGGATTCTGCCTGCCAGCAGAAGCTGTGCTAGGTAATTTAATAAAAGGAATCTATTACATGCATTTATGAAAATATCAGGAAGTGCAACCAGAAGGCAAGGGAACCTCAGAAATTGCCACTGTGGGAAGCTGCTACCAACCTGAGGGTTGGAGGGATGGAGAGAGGAGCTAGGCCACCAGTGGACCCAGGGACCACACTGGTCTGCTCAGTGGGATCTGGGGCCACAGAGGATGTACCAGAGAGAGATGCAGCCTCTGAGGAGACGGTGCCTGAAGCAGAGATGGGGGGAAAGGCACTGGCTTTCTCTTTCTCTTCCTCCTGCCCTTCAGTCTCCTTCTTTGCTTCCCACCTGAAGGCAGGTGGCAAGGGGACCCAGAAACATGGTTGGCAGGGGGTTGCCACTCATGCAGTTCAGAGTAGAGTATGGAGAAGGTGGGGCATAGATCTGAAGGCGGACAAGCAAATGTGATCGGTGACCCTCCTCATAAAAAGTGAAAGAAGAATCAAGTTGGTGACTTCTTGTCTCAGGAATCAAAGGAAATAAAGGGATTATGTGGGGTTTCAGGTACAATCATTGCAGAGTCGGATCTTAGGGAATAGAGGTTGCTTTTAGTGAGAACTTTGTTAGATTTTGAAGCTTTGTAATATCCCCATGTTGATTTTTATTTTCCTTGTAGTGATAGATTCTTTAAACAAAGAGACAGCAAGGAAGGGAGACCCATGAAGACTACTTTCTGTTTTGCAGACGCTCTTGAGGGAAGAAAACCCCATATGATGCAATGGGCAAGGGAAGATTTTAAGAGGACAGAGAATAGGCAATCGTGTGGAATTATTAAGACAAAAGAAAAACAAAAGAGAAGTGAAGCAGTAACCCTTTAATAGCACTCATTCTCAAGTTCAGCTTTCCTTTCTGATATCTTAGACCATGGTTGGAAGTTCTCACTAAAATAACTACTTCCTTTCCATCACCATTTGTTACTAGAGTTATGATAAGCAAACTTCTTTATTTTTCTTCCACGTTAAAGTCATTGCTTTTGCATCTAAAATAACACCTACCCTCGGTGATGTAATATTATTTCCTCTGCAAGCATCATAATCTAGGAAGATTTGTGGGATACAATCAATATGGAGTCTGGCATTCAGAGAATGAAAAGTTACATTTTGCAGAATCATTTCTTTAGAGCAGAACTCTAAGGAGACAGTAAAGTTCAAACTTCGGTAATTCAAAATTCAGCTCCATGATTTGTAATTTTTGTAGACAAGCCAGATTTGATTTTGCCGTCTCTAAGTCTGAAGTTTATAATGCATGTAATTTGATTTTCTTTCTCTAGAGATCTTTTATCTATCTGATAGCAGTCTTTATCGGCTTAAGCAAAGTAAAAATTTCCATAAAAGTTACTGTAAAGATTCCCTTTACTTTTAAAGAGACGCTTAGTACCTATTGCTAATTTTAAAAGACATTTCTAGAATGTATACTTGAAGTCCAGTGGGATGACTGCTGGACTTCAAATATAAATTCTAGTAATGTTTCTAATTCTGGATTTTACTCTTTATTGTACTAATTTGCTTTTCTTTGATATCCTCTGACATGTGATTGATATTTACCATGTTCAATTTTTGAAGATTCATCAAGCTGAAAGTCATTTTCGTATATTGAAATCTGTATTTGAAACATATTTATGTCTCCTGATACCAACTGACTATTTCAAAAATTATAATTCTGCCAGTTACTAGCTATTAATAATCTCCCAGTGTAGTAAGTGATTTACACTTTTCACATTTTACTTTTGTACTGTTATCTCAATAACCCTATGGAATGGTTCGGTAACTTTCCTCTTTTGGAGGTGAGAACATTGTGGTTCAGAGGGGGATGTGTGACAGCTGTCACTGTGATAGTGTGGACCTATCAGAGGTCAGTCGACGTGGAGGCTCTCTTTAATGATTCTTAGGTCTAGTGCCCAGCAGACTGAGTGGTGTAGCAGAGGTACAGGGAATGTGTGCTTCACTCCATTTACTGCCCTGTACTTGGCACATTGTCTGATTCTAGGAAAAAAAAAAAATAGGGAAATTGCCTTGCCTCTCATAGGATTCTTTGCTATCTTTTAGGTATAGATAATATAATAGCTTTCAAAGCAGCAAATGAACCCATTGACATTATGCCCGTTACGTTAATTCTGAAGGTTGTCATATATGAAGATGAGGTTCAGAAACTTATGAAATAAGGGAATGCATAAGTAAAGGGTAAGACGCCTCTGTGCTGTGAATAGTGATTTAATCTGAAAATCCAATAACGTTCTGTTTCCTTAGAACTAGTGCTTCATTAGAAGGACTAGTGAATACTTAGAAATCTTCCTCTAGTTAAGGTGAAGTCTAGTCCTCCACAGAGACAATAGATATCCTCTCTGTTACGATTTTTGTAAAAGAATTTCTTTCCCTTCACTTTCCTCCCCTTCCTCAATCCCCTCCATCTAACACTGTCATTCACAGCAGAATTGTACTTTCTGGTTGGTACAGTCTGTAAACATGTATTGACATCTAATTTGGGGTCAGGCACCATGCTTGGGAATATCAAAGAACAGGACACATTCTCTAACCTTGGAAATTCAGATGATTCCTCAGTGGAATTCAGTAACTCTGCCATTATTGCGCTAATTGCTTTCATATCCGCCATCTCATGAATTTTTCACCAGTGTCTTTGAGGATAGTATTAGTATTTTAATGAGGTGAAGTATGCGTAATGTCTCTCAGAGATGAAGTGGGACCTAAAAGAGTGTGTTCTGACTCTTTTTTCCAAGGCGGTGGTGTCATTGTTGCTCTGTGGGATCTACAGAAAGCCATCCTCTCCTCTAGGACATTTCACCTTCCCCTTGCCTTCGTGGCTTTCACCATCTCTGCCCCAGGGGATACCGTATAAGGCTCCCTCTCCTTCCGGTGCTCTTGACATTACCTGATATAATGATCATGGTGCCTGTGGGGAGTGGTGTGCCTTGGTCTGCTGCAGAGGTTGGAAAGGTAAAAGAAGAACCTTGCATTTCCTAGGCTCCTTTGCAGCTGTGGTTCTGAACATAGTTTATTTTCACTAATATCACACACTCACCTGAGATTTGGAAGGTAGAGTGAGGCAGAGGCCATCTTTCTCTGCCTACTACTTTCTGTCATCAAGCATGGCCATGGTACTGGTCTTCCCACAGCCGTGTTCTGATACAGAGCCACTAGGCTCAGAGGGGTGATGAGAAGCAGGGTGTGGGGCGTGACAAGATCTTAATGTTGGGGCGCTGGCAGCTATCTCTGGATTGTAGCCTCGGTGTGTTGCTAGAACAAAAAGTTCCATCAGCGGTCCCCTGATTTCCACCTCTCATTTATCCTCACAACAACTGGAAGGGTAGATACTCCTATTACTTTTCCATTTTATAGATAGGGAAACTAGCACAGAGCAGTTAAGACAACTGCCCAGTTCACACGGCTAATAAATGGCTGATGCAGGTTTTAATTGCCTGGTTAAATTGTCTGGTTTTGGGGAGGAGCTTCAAGGTGGCGGAAGAGTAAGACGTGGAGATCACCTTCCTCCCCACATATACATCAGAAATACATATACATGTGGAACAGCTCCTACAGAACACCTACTGAACACTGGCAGAAGACGTCAGACCTCCCAAAAGGCAAGAAACTCCCCACGTACCTGGGTAGAGCAAAAGAAAAACAAAAAACAGAGATAAAAGAATAGGGATGGGACCTGCACCAGTGGGAGGGAGCTGTGAAGGAGGAAAGGTCTCCACACACTAGGAAGCCCCTTCGCGGGCGGAGACTGCGGGTGGCAGAGGGGGGAAGCTTCGGAGCCACGGAGGAGAGCGCAGCAACAGGGGCGTGGAGGGCACAGCGGAGAGATTCCCGCACGGAGGATTGGTGCCGACCAGCACTCACCAGCCCGAGAGGCTTGTCTGCTCACCCGCTGGGGCGGGCGGGGCTGGGAGCTGAGGCTCAGCTTCAGTCGGATCGCAGGGAGAGGACTGGGGTTGGCGGCATGAACACAGCCTGAAGGGGGCTAGTGCGCCACAGCTGGCCGGGAGGGAGTCTGGGAAAAAGTCTGCAGCTGCCGAAGAGGCAAGAGACTTTTTCTTGCCTCTTTGTTTCCTGGTGCGGGAGGAAAGGGGATTAAGAGCGCCGCTTAAACGAGCTCCAGAGACGGGCGCGAGCCGCGGCTATCAGCGCGGACCCCAGAGACAGGCATGAGACGCTAAGGCTGCTGCTGCCGCCACCAAGAAGCCTGTGTGCGAGCACAGGTCACTCTCCACACCTCCCCTCCCGGGAGCCTGTGCAGCCCGCCACTGCCAGGGTCCCGTGACCCAGGCACAACTTCCCCGGGAGAACGCACGCACGGCGCGCCTCGGGCTGCTGCAACGTCATGCCGGCCGCTGCCGCCGCAGGCTCGCCCCGCCTCCTCCGTACCCCTCCCTCCCCCCGGCCTGAGTGAGCCACAGCCCCCGAAGCAGCTGCTCCTTTAACCCCGTCCTGTCTGAGCGAAGAGCAGACTCCCTCAGGCGACCTACACGCAGAGGCGGGTCCAAGTCCAAAGCTGAACCCTGGGAGCTGTGCGAACAAAGAAGAGAAAGGGAAATCTCTCCCAGCAGCCTCAGGAGCAGCGAATTAAATCTCCATAGTCAACTTGATGTACCTGCATCTGTGGAATACTTGAATAGACAACGGATCATCCCATATTGAGGAGGTGGACTTTGGGAGCAACGATATATATATTTTTTTCCCTTTCTCTCTTTTTATGACTGTGTATGTGTATGCTTCTGTGTGTGATTTTGTCTGTATAGCTTTGCTTTTACCATTTGTCCTAGGGTTCTGTCTGTCTTTTTTTTTTTTATTTTTGAATTTTTTTTAATAATTATTTTTTATTTTAATAACTTTATTTTATTTTGTTTTACTTTATTTTATCTTCTTTCTTTCTTTCTTTCTTTTTATTTCTCCCTTTTATTCTGAGCCATGTGGAGGACAGGCTCTTGGTGCTCCAGCCAGGTGTCAGGTCTGTGCCTCAGAGGTGGGAGAGCCAAGTTCAGGATATTGGTCCACAAGAGACCTCCCAGCTCCACATAATATCAAATGGTGAAAATCTCCCAGAGATCTCCATCTCAACGCCAAGACCCAGCTCCACTCAATGACCAGAAAGCTACAGTGCTGGACACCCTATGCCAAACAACTAGCAAGACAGGAACACAACCCATTAGCAGAGAGGCTGCCTAAAATCATACTAAGGCCACAGACACCCCAAAACACATCACCAGACGTGGACCTGCCCACCAGAAAGACAAGATCCAGCCTCATCCACCAGAACACAGGCACTAGTCCCCTCCACCAGGAAGCCTACACAACCCACTGAACCAACCTTAGCCACTGGGGGCAGATACCAAAAACAACGGGAACTACGAACCTGCAGCCTGTGAAAAGGAGACCCCAAACACAGTAAGTTAAGCAAAATGAGAAGACAGAGAAACACACAGCAGATGAAGGAGCAAGGTAAAAACCCACCACACCTAACAAATGAAGAGGAAATAGGCAGACTACCTGAAAAAGAATTCAGAATAATGATAGTAAAGATGATCCAAAATCTTGGAAATAGAATGGAGAAAATACAAGAAACGTTTAACAAGGACCTAGAAGAACTAAAGAGCAAACAAACACTGATGAACAACCCAAAAAATGAAATTAAAAATTCTCCAGCAGGGATCAATAGCAGAATAACTGAGGCAGAAGAACGGATAAGTGACCTGGAAGATAAAATAGTGGAAATAACTACTGCAGAGCAGAATAAAGAAAAAAGAATGAAAAGAACTGAGGACAGTCTCAGAGACCTCTGAGACAACATTAAATGCACCAACATTCGAATCATAGGGGTCCCAGAAGAAGAAGAGAAAAAGAAAGGGACTAAGAAAATATTTGAAGAGATTATAGTTGAAAACTTCCCTAGTATGGGAAAGGAAACAGTTAATCAAGTCCAGGAAGTGCAGCAAGTCCCATACAGGATAAATCCAAGGAGAAACACGCCAAGACACATATGAATCAAACTATCAAAAATTAAATACAAAGAAAAAATATTAAAAGCAGCAAGGGAAAAACAACAAATAACACACAAGGGAATCCCCATAAGGTTAACAGCTGATTTTTCAGTAGAAACTCTGCAAGCCAGAAGGGAGTCGCAGGACATATTTAAAGTGATGAAGGGGAAAAACCTACAGCCGAGATTACCCAGCAAGGATCTCATTCAGATTTGACAGAGAAATTAAAACCTTTACAGACAAGCAAAAGCTAAGAGAATTCAGCACCACCAAACCAGCTCTACAACAAATGCTAAAGGAACTTCTCTAGGCAGGAAACACAAGAGAAGGAAAAGACCTACAGTAACAAACCCAAAACAATTAAGAAAATGGTAATAGGAACATACATATCGATAATTACCTTACATGTAAATGGATTAAATGCTCCAACCAAAAGACATAGACTGGCTGAATTGATACAAAATCAAGACCCATATATACGCTGTCTACAAGAGACCCACTTCAGATCTAGGGACACATACAGACTGAAAGTGAGGGGATTTAAAAAGATATTCCATGCAAATGGAAATCAAAAGAAAGCTGGAGTAGCATTTCTCATATCAGACAAAATAGATTTTAAAAGAAAGACTATTACAAGAGACAAAGAAGGACACTACATAATGATCAAGGGATCAATACAGGAAGAAGATACAACAATTGTAAATATTTATGCACCCAACATAGGAGCTCCTCAATACATAAGGCAAATACTAACAGCGATAAAAGGGGAAATCAACAGTAACACAATCATAGTAGGGGACCTTTATACCCCACTTTCACCAATGGACAGATCATCCAAAATGAAAATGAATAAGGAAACACAAGCTTTACATGATACATTAAACAAGATGGACTTAATTGATATTTATAGGACATTCCATACAAAAACAACACAATACACTTTCTTCTCAGGTGCTCATGGGACATTTTCCAGGATAGATCTTATCTTGGGTCACAAATCAAGCCTTCGTAAATTTAAGAAAATTGAAATCGTATCAAGTATCTTTTCCGACCACAATGCTATGAGACTAGATATCAATTACAGGAAAAAATCTGTAAGAAATACAAACACATGGAGGCTAAACAATACACTACTTAATAACCAAGAGATCACTGAAGAAATCAAAGAGGGAATCAAAAAATTACCTGGAAAGAAATGACAGTGAAAACACTACGACCCAAAACCTATGGGCTATAGCAAAAGCAGTTCTAAGAGGGAAGTTTATAGCAATACAATCCTACCTTAAGAAACAAGAAACATCTCAAATAAACAACCTAACCTTATATCTAAAGCAATTAGAGAGAGAAGAACAAAACACCCCCAAAGTTAGCAGAAGGAAAGAAATCATAAAGATCAGACCAGAAATAAATGAAAAAGAAATGAAGGAAATGATAGCAAAGATCAATAAAACTAAAACTTGGTTCTTTGAGAAGATAAACAAAATTGATAAATCATTAGCCAGACTCATCAAGAAAATAAAGGAGAAGACTCAAATCAATAGAATTAGAAATGAAAAAGGAGAAGTAACAACTGACACTGCAGAAATACAAAAGATCACGAGAGATTAGTGTAAGCAACTATATGCCAATAAAATGGACCACCTGGAAGAAATGGACAAATTCTTAGAAATGCACAATGTTCCGAGACTGAACCAGGAAGAAATAGAAAATATGAACAGACCAATCACAAGCACTGAAATTGAAACTGTGATTAAAATCTTCCAAAAAACAAAGCCCAGGACCAGACGGCTTCACAGGCGAATTCTATCTAACATTTAGAGAAGAGCTAACACCTATCCTTCTCAAACTCTTCCAAAATATAACAGAGGGAGGAACACTCCCAGACTCATTCTACGAGGCCACCATCACCCTGATACCAAAACCAGACAAAGATGTCACAAAGAAAGAAAACTACAGTCCAATATCACTGATGAACGTAGATGCAAAAATCCTTAACAAAATACTAGCAAACAGAGTCCAACAGCACATTAAAAGGATCATACACCATGATCAAGTGGCATTTATTCCAGGAATGCAAGGATTCTTCAATATACGCAAATAAATCAATGTGATACACCATATTAACAAATTGAAAGAGAAAAACCATATGATCATCTCAATAGATGCAGAGAAAGCTTTTGACAAAATTCACCACCCATTTATGATAAAAACCCTCCAGAAAGTAGGCATAGAGGGAACTTACCTCAACATAATAAAGGCCATATATGACAAACCCGCAGCCAACATCGTCCTCAATGGTGAAAAACTGAAACCGTTTCCACTAAGATCAGGAACAAGACACGGTTGCCCACTCTCACCGCTATTATTCAATATAGTTTTGGAAGTTTTAGTCACAGCAATCAGAGAAGAACAAGAAATAAAAGGAATCCAAATCGGAAAAGAAGAAATAAAGTCACTGTTTGCAGATGACATGATACTATACAAAAAAATCCTAAAGATGCTACCAGGAAACTACTAGAGCTAATCAATGAATTTGGTAAAGTAGCAGGATACCAAATTAATGCACAGAAATCTCTTGCATTCCTATACACTAATGATGAAAAATTTGAAAGTGAAATTAAGAAAACACTCCCATTTATCATTGCAACCAAAAGAATAAAATATCCAGGAATAAACCTACCTAAGGAGACAAAAGACATGTATGCAGAAAATTATAAGACACTGATGAAAGAAATTAAAGATGATACAAATAGATGGAGAGATATACCATGTTCTTGGATTGGAAGAATGAACATTGTGAAAATGACTATACTACCCAAAGCAATCTACAGATTCAATGCAATCCCTATCAAACTACCACTGGCATTTTTCACAGAACTAGAACAAAAAATTTCAAATTTGTATGGAAACAAAAAAGACCCCGAATAGCCAAAGCAATCTTGATTAAGAAAAACGGAGCTGGCGGAATCAGGCGCCCTGACTTCAGACTATACTACAGTGCTACAGTAATCAAGACAGTATGGTACTGGCACAAAAACAGAAACATAGATGAATGGTACAGGATAGAAAGCCCAGAGATAAACCCACGCACATATGGTCACCTTATTTTTGATAAAGGAGGCAAGCATATACAGTGGAGAAAAGACAGCCTCTTCAATAAGTGGTGCTGGGAAAACTGGACAGCTACATGTAAAAGAATGAAATTAGAACACTCCCTAACACCATACACAAAAATAAACTAAAAATCGATTAAAGCCCTAAATGTAAGGCCAGACAGTATAAAACTCTTAGAGGAAAACATAGGCAGAGCACTGTATGACATACATCACAGCAAGATCCTTTCTGACCCACCTCCTAGAGAAATGGAAACAAAAACAAAAATAAACAGTGGGACCTAATGAAACTTAAAAGCTTTTGCACAGCAAAGGAAACCATAAACAAGACGAAAAGGCAACCATCTGAATGGAAGAAAATATTTGCAAATGAAACAACTGACAAAGGATTAATCTCCAAAAATTTACAAGCAGCTCATGCAGCTCCATATCAAAAAAACAACCCAATCTAAAAATGGGCAGAAGACCTAAATAGACATTTCTCCAAAGAAGACATACAGATTGCCAACAAACACATGAAAGAATGCTCAACATCATTAATCATTAGAGAAATGCAAATCAAAACTTCAATGAGATATCATCTCACACTGGTCAGAATGGCCATCATCAAAAAAATCTACAAACAATAAATGCTGGAGAGGGTGTGGAGCAAAGGGAACCCTCTTGCACTGTTGATGGGAATGTAAATTGATACAGCCACTATGGAGAACAGGATGGAGGTTCCTTAAAAAACTAAAAATAGAACTACCATACGACCCAGCAATCCCACTACTGGGCATATGCCCTGAGAAAACCATAATTCAAAAAGAATCATGTACCACAATGTTCATTGCAGCTCTATTTACAATAGCCAGGACATGGAAGCAACCTAAGTGTCCATCAACCGATGAATGGATAAAGAAGATGTGGCACATATATACATATATACAATGGAATAGTACTCAGCCATAAAATGAAACGAAATTGAGTCATTTGTAGTGAGGTGGATGGACCTAGAGTCTGTCATACAGAGTGAAGTAAGTTAGAAAGAGAAAAACAAATACTGTATGCTAACACATATATATGGAATCTAAAAAACAAACAAAAAAAGTGGTCATGAAGAACCTGGGGCAAGACGGGAATAACGACGCAGACCTACTAGAGAATGGACTTGAGGATACGGGGAGGGGGAAGGATAAGCTGGGCCAAAGTGAGAGAGTGGCATGGACATATATACACTACCAAACATAAAATAGATAGCTAGTGGGAAGCAGCCGCATAGCACAGGGAGATCAGCTCGGTGCTTTGTGACCACCTAGAGGGGTGGGATAGGGAGGATGGGAGGGAGGGAGACGCAAGAGGGAAGAGATATGGGGGTATGTGTATATGTATAACTGATTGACTTTGTTATAAAGCAGAAAGTAACACACCATTGTAAAGCAATTATACTCCAATAAAGATGTTAAAAAAAATTGTCTGGTTTTATGTCTGCCCTTTTAATCGTGCTCTGCTGACTTTTTAAAGATTAGTTTGTGTTTAGTTCTCATATAAGTTATATGTCCACAGCAGCCTACGAATGGAGGAATGATGCGAGACCCTACTCAATAAATAGGAAGTAGCTAAGCAACACCTTCCATTTACAGACAAGGAATTGAAGGCCCAGGTGGTGCAGAACTACCTCACAGCTTTAACAGATACAGTATTGGGGCTGAACTGCCAGGGTGTGTTCTGATTCTGTGTGTGTTGTTCTTCCCAGTCTAAAGCTGATATGAGAATATGATGAAAGCTTTACACCCTTTAATAAAAAAAATCCAAACACATGCATACAGTATTCTGTATAAAATTTACTTTATTGTTATAATTGGCTTCTTAGAATTAACTTAAACCACCTTTTGGCAGTTTGGATTCCTTTTGGAAAGTTCCTTTCCCCCCACTGTCTGCAGCCTTGGTGAGGGTGGGAAACTGCTTTGATGGTCCCAGCATCTTATCCCTCCCTCTATCCATGCCCTTAGCCATGTGACTTAGCAGTTACTCTCAGAGAAGCATTGGAGTATATTTTCCCTATCCCTCAATTCTGAGTGACCTCCAGGATGAGGTGGGGGTAAAAGAATGCCAGTTTTGGGTGGTGGCATAAAGAGACCTTGAGTATGTCTGCCCTTTCTCTTGTGCCTCTGTCTCTACCACCAGAATGTGGTTGATCTAGCCTGATAGAAGAAGAGAGATGTGCAGAGTAGAGACATGTAAAGCTGAGGCCATCTTAGTTCATCCAACCACCAGCTGATGCCAGACACGTGAGTAACTTCAGCTAAGATTAAAGATCTCCCTAGCTGACCCTGAGCTAACCCTGGATATTTGTGCAATAAACACTTGTTGCTGTATGCTACTGAGGTTTCATGATTGTTTATTATTATTATACTGCATTTAATGGCAATAGGTAACTGAGACAGTGGAATTACAAACTGAAACACTATGCCCTTTTCCTCTCCAAATTGTTGACAGTGTCCAAAGGCTAGGCCAAATGGGGACTTAAATCTTGGGTTGAGTGAGGAAAAAGGTCATGTTTTAAAAACCACCCTATTCTGCACATTGGCCACAAATTATTTTTATCCTTCCACTTGCAAAATATGCTCACTTCTTCCCATACCTCTACTAGGGCATGAGGCTTAAGGTCCAGGTCAAGGATCTCAAAATCTAAATCAGTTTCAGATGTGGGTGAGGCTCTGTGGATTTGTTTCCTTGGTTACTGTTCCTCTTAATCTGAAAATCTTGGAACTAAGGGCACGTGATTCTGCCCCTGACGCACCCAATATATAATGATGATGCTGGGATAGGATATTTGCAATAAACCCTCTAATTCCAAAAGGGAGATATGGGAGACACCTAGTAAACACTGCTCTATATTAACTCTGAAATCTGGGTGGACACATGCCACCAGTTTGATTAGGGCCGGATTCTGTCTCCTAAAACAAAACCAATATTAGTGCAATGAAAGAGATTGATCGGGAATTTATTTCACAATGAAGAATAGAAATAATCGTTTTTTAAGAATTATAATTTTTCATCCTCCTTTAAAAAAAATCCTATTAAAGTATAGTTG
Source organism: Balaenoptera acutorostrata (assembly GCF_949987535.1). NCBI lineage: Eukaryota > Metazoa > Chordata > Mammalia > Artiodactyla > Balaenopteridae > Balaenoptera > Balaenoptera acutorostrata. The sequence goes on from NC_080068.1 coordinate 94,748,193, forward strand.
ATTTACAATGGTGTGTTAGTTTCTGTTGTACAGCAAAGTGAATCAGCTATACATATACATATATCCCCACATCTCCTCCCTCTTGCATCTCCCTCCCACCCTCCCTATCCCACCCCTCTAGGTGGACACAAAGCATGGAGCAGATCTCCCTGTGCTATGCGGCTGCTTCCCACTAGCTATCTATTTTACATTCGGTAGTGTATACATGTCAATGCTACTCTCATATATATATATATATATATATATACACACATATGTATATATACATATATATATATATTCTTTTCCATTATGGTTTGCCATTCCTTTCCTTTTTTCCTTAAAAAATATACCTAATTTCTGAAAAAAAATCTGAACGAGATCTAAATTACACTTGTTAGTTTTGTTTTGTTGGGTTTTTAATGAGGTGGTAAGATTGTAAAGAGGGGTTTTTGAAATAGCAATATGTGGGGATCTTTGATATCCATTTGATTTTGACTTTTATTTTCATAGGAATAAGTGCTAAAACCCCAATTACAAAGGCATACAAGGCAAACTGAATATTCATTTTCATATGTTCTTTGTTATGTGAGGGTAGTTGGTCTCATGAAATGCTAGATATTTCCAAGAATCTTTCTTCTGGGGTTGAATTCATGATTTCATTTCCCTTGTCCTCAAGACAATGAGGGTATCTTTCCAGAATTTTCACATTGACGCTAGGTATGTTTGCAGGAAAAGAGTTATGAATCCCTTTTCCATCTCAGCAGAAGTAATTTTCATCAGACTTTTATAGTACTTCTGAGAATGTCTGCAGACTTCTGGCAAATTGACTAGATGTTATCACTTTCAACTAAAGCCTGCTGAAACACTTCCTCTAGCATCGGGGAGTTTTCACAAATTGTGGATTCTAATCTCTTCTTCCAATGTGGCAAGTTGGCCAATGGAATCTACAGTCGTACAGAAGCGGCATCCATCAAAGGTGACTGCAGAGCTTCCAGTGAAATGATTTACCTCATTCTTAAGTGCCCAGATAGCTGCCAGCTGAGCCAAGGCATAAATGAACTCCATCCCCTCTGACTATTCTGGGGATATGATTTACTTTTCTCATAAAAACATGAAATTTCTGCCCAAATTTCAATTAAGCCCTTCAAGACTCATGCTCTTGTAAGCCAGGGGACATCTGTGCAGAAGACGTCTTTGTAATCAGCCTACTTCTAACCAAACCCAGCTCAGATGAAAGAGCCCATTTTCAGGGTAGCAGATGACACTCCCAGGACCTTTGGCTGTCTGTGATTTCAAGACAAAGCAAAGAAACTTCATGACGTGAGCAATTTCCCTCTTCATTAGAGCAGAAAAAATTGTCATGTGTGTGACAAGTGAAACATCTGCAGAGAGCACCAAGAATTTGTGTGCCAGGGTTGTAACTGGCAAATAAACTCTTTCTGAGGTTATCAGCTGTATCCACAGTTTCCAAAAAGGGCTTTAAAAAGGCCTTTTTTTAAATAGATGCATTAGCTAGGAAGTAAGTTTAGATACTGGCACCAGTGAGAGATAGTGGTAGTTCCATCCAGTCAGTGTTGAAGGAGAATAAGGTACATAATAGAAAGGATACTCACAATTTTGAAAAAGATAATATTATTGATAGGTGTAGTACTTCAATTTGTTGAATTTGGCCATTTCTAGGTCACGGGGTATTATGGGCTGAATTGTGTGCCCACCAAATTTGTATTTTGAAGTTCTAACCCCTAGTACCTCAGAATGTGGCTGTATTTGGACATAGGGTCTTTAAAGAGATAATTAAATTAAAATGAGGTCATTAGGGTGGGTCCTAATCCAATATGACTGGTGTCTGTATAAGAAGAGGCTATTAGAACACAGACATGTACAGAGAGGAGGCCACGTGATGAAGACACAGGGAGAAGATGACTGTCTACTAGCCAGGGAGAGACGCTTCAGAAAGGAAACCAGCCCTGACAACACCTTGATCTTGGACTTCTAGCCACCAGAAATAAATTTCTGTTGTTTAAGCCACCCAGTCTGTGGCACTTTATTATGGCAGCCCCTGCAGGCTAATACATATGAATTATCTAAGATCTTATCCTGGGAGGCTTTTTTTTTTTTTTCCTTGGCAATGTGATAAGCATTCTTGAAGGACACTTCAGAATTGTTCCAGTTAAGACAAATCCAAGTTTTGGTAAAGTTGCAATCTTTTCAAAACAAGCCTCCTTCTCATGAAAAGATCTATAGTTCCTGCTGTCTTGACATGATGATCATTGAATATATTTGTCTAATTGTATTGACTGCAAGACCTGCCCGAGCACACAGATGAACACGAGGGCTTTGGTGTCCTGTCTCTGGAAGAAAGCAAAGCCAAAAGATACCTAAGCTTTATTCCATTGGCTGTTTCCAGTTGAAGGTAATCCTGATGAAAACTCAGAAGTTTCTCTAATTATAACGGGAAGGTGTGTTTTCACTAATTCTTTTTCTTTCTTTCTTTCTTTCTTTCTTTCTTTCTTTCTTTCTTTCTCTCTTTCTTTCTTCCTTCTTTCCTTCCTTCCTTCCTTCCTTCCTTCCTTTCTTCCTTCCTTCCTTCCTTCCTTCCTTCCTTCCTTCCTTTCTTTCTTTCTTTCCTTTCTTTTCTTTCTTTCTTTTTTGAATTTTTGAATTTTATTTATTTTTTTATATAGCAGGTTCTTATTATCCATTTTATACATATTAGTGTATATATTCTTATCAGGGATAAATTATGAACTAGTCACTTGGTCACAGCTTTGTGCAGAAAGGCTGGGAGATGTCTTGGACTGCACAGCCTCTTTCCAGTCACAACTAAAGTATCCTGTAGTGTATAGTATAGTCCATACGGGAAGGGGTGAGCAGACTTTTGTGGAGAGCTGGCTGACTCTGCCAAAATAGCTAACACCTATTTAGTACTAACTGCTCTAAGTCCTTTCATAAAGCCATCTAGTCCTCACAGCAACTCATTAAGATCCATTAATATTCCTATATAGATGACAAATTGAGACAGAAATTAAATCAGTTGGTTACACTCACACAGCTAGAAAATGAGGAAGCAAGATTTCAACTCAGCTCAAGTAATTATATTATTGTCTATAAAGGTAGCAATAAGATCATGAAATAATGAAAGAAGTGCAGGACTTCATGATTCTTTGGAAAAGACAGTGAAGGGTATTTTCTCAGGAAAACAGCTCAGCTAATGTCCTTTCTGCCTTCTTTCTAGCCAACCACAGTATTCCTAATTTTCTAAGACTTGAGTAAATCCCATGTCTTAGTCTGTTTGGGCTGCTATAACAAAGATACCATAGACTGGTGGTTTACAAACAGCAGTTATTTATTTCTGATGGTTCTGGAGGCTGAGAAGTTCAAGATCAAGGAGCCAGCAGATTTGTTGTCTGGTGAAGGCCCATTTCCTGGTTCATAGACAGCCATCTTTTCCCTGTGTCTTCACCTGGAAGAAGGAGGGAAGAGAGTTCTCTGGCATCTCTTTTATGAGGGCACTAACCCCCTTCATGACAGCCCTGCCCTCATGTCCTAATCATCTCCCAAAGGCCCTCCCTCTAAATATCATCACTGGGGATTAGGTTTCACCATGTGAATGCTGGGGGACACAAATGTTGTCTATAGCACCCCATCTCTTTCATATATCAGAGGTTCCCTTACCTCTCTAGACTACAGGAATACTTTCCTCCATTTAACTCCCAGAGCACTCTGTATCATGTATTTTGTTCATTTATAGATTTATTTATTAATTTACTTATTGATCCATTCATCATCGATTAGCCATCTTTTAAGCATTTATTATGTTCCAGTTATAGTGTTAGGTACTGATTATATACTGAATAGAACATGAATTGTAATTTCAAGTTTTCATAGTACAAAAGAACATGAATGTGGGAAATAGACACTGAATAGCTTATATTGAATTCTCTTCTATGTGCTGTGTTTCACCAATGAAATTTTGGATTATAAAGTCTATCACTCCTCTCTCTCTCATTACGCCTAGTGCAGTGATAGTCACATAACGGGAGCTTGAAAAATGCCTGTCCTTCTAAACATGCAAATTTTATTCTTTTGAGTAACTCCACATGTATCTTTAACTCACATGTATTTTGGAATAATATTTTAGCACTGGTTTGAAAATATACCAAGGAATGATAAGATACTCTATCAGAACATAAGGAAAGTTGAATTTAATAGCATGGTCAACATTTCTTGTACTATATAACTGCTTCCAGGCCTGGTCAATTTCTGCAGACTGGAGTTTGAGTGGAATTTGATATTAGGAACTGGGCTATTGACACCGAGAGGGAAGGTGTCACACGATGCCCAACCAATTTCTAACTCACTTAAATACAATGTCACATTTGCTTACCTTTGACTGAGCTCACAATAGCTTATATATTGTACCTAACAATCAATTCCAACTTACGTTTTTTTTGTGTGAGAAGACTAATATAAAGTACTGTACATTTATAACACAGGTACATGCAAGAGACACACACACACACACACACACACACATACACATATGCATGGCTAGAGGTAGGAACAGCTGTTCAATTATACATTTGAATCCAAAACCTCAGAATACATTCTGCTCAGAGTTTGGGAACTCTTAGTAATTAGTCTATCATACAGCCAACAGTGAGAAGAAAGCTAGTTGTCCTGTAAGCTCTAACAATTAATTCAAGAAGTGAAAAAAACTCAATTAGCCCACTAGATTGTGTTCAGTGCATAATAATTTATCTGATTTTTCATTGGAAATGATAGAGCAACAGCCTCAAAAACTCCAGTTTTGGTTCTCTGGGTTTTTAGGCTTTTTTTTTTTTTTTTTTTTTTTTTAGAAATAAGAGTACTGTATTTGAGTTTGAGTAATCACTTTTGTAATGAATGTCTCTTTTGATAAAGTGCAGGGAAATTTTGATTCATTGATTTGTATAATTTTGGAGAAGTAATCTTTTATCCTTATATACCTTAATTATTAAGACAAATGAATATTTTCAAATTAGTTGAATGATTAATTACCCTAATTGTCACCTTAATTTTCCTATTAGTGATTTTTCTTGTTAATACTCTTAGTAGGATAAGGTCATCTCATAGTATTATTGTAGTTGCCAGTCTGGGGAAAAAAGTCTTCCATAGCAATACAAACTTTGTAGATTTTCACCATATTTACTCATGCATTTTTTGGCTCTTCATTCCCTGTCCAAAAAAGGATTGTAAACTTTTATATATGCAAAAGAAAATCAAGTATTTTCTCCAACGAAATTCCTCGTGCCTGTGGGAGATCTCAGGAAAATCCTCTCCCTCAGAACTGAGGCCCCCTTGTATTGTCACCAGGTAACACCGTTTCACTTTCATGAGAAGCAGATGATGCAATGAGATTATGACTCTTGCCTGTTTTTAAACAAGGTGTGGAAGGCAGCCTCCAAGATGGCCCCCAAATGTCTCCTGTTGGTACTCACGTTCTTGTTTAATCCCCTCTTCTTGAATTTACTGCCTGGCCTCTAGCAAATGGAATATGGCTCATAGATGGAATTCGCTCCTGAGATTAGGTTCTAAAAGACTGTAAGTGGAATCTAGAATTTGTAACATTTTCCGTTCAGTATGTCATAGAACAAATCATTTTCCTTCATTGAAGCCTATACGTTCCCAGATTAATAGGGCCCACTTCATGCCCAGCTGAATGCAGAAGAAGACCCACACCAAGGCCTATCATCAAGAATATGCAGAACATCAGCACGAAAAAGAGGATTCTAAAAAACTTCCAGAGGGGAAAAGAAAAAAGCAGGTCACATATGATCTGGAGTTATAATGGCATCAAAATTCTCAATAGCAACAGTGATAATAGAGAAATGCTTCACAATCCTGAGGAAAATGACTTCTAACTGGAATTACATTCTCAACCAAACTATCAATCAAGTGTGAGGGTGGAATAACAGCATTTTCAGACACGCAAGATGTCCATGGATTCATTGCCCATGGCCTCACCCGGTGCATAGGGGCAAATAAGAGAATAAATGATAAAGTGTGAGATGCAGGAGACAGAGGGCTCCTGAGCAGAGACAGGGGGAAAAGAAGAGACGGCCCATTACCCCTGCCATGCAGCTGGCCACGGGGGACCCAGTCCACACTGGAGCATGTGACTGAGGGTCCATGAGTGATGTCCCCAAGGAAAAAAGTAGATACAAGTATGGGTGTGTTTGACCTTGTTGGGAAATGTTTTGCACCGCTGACAGAGTTTGAGGACACAGTGATGATCAGCACAGAGGACACTGAGCAAACAAAACCCTTGTCTTCCTTAGAAGGAGGAAATTAAGACAATGTCTGTAACTATAAAATCACAGGATTGCCAAGCAGATAGCTTATGTTGAAATTAGGTGGTAAATATCGGAAGAAACAGCTAAAGAGTTGAATATGATCATTCTGAAGTTTAGGAAGTGAGAGTAAGAAGGGATAGAAGGGGAGTGCTTTAAAAAAAATAGTTGCACTCATTGACTCAGAATTATGCATTGATAAAAAGTAACAGGTTCCCAGAACTCATACTTTATAAACATTAAAATGCCTTATCTTACTCTTCTTCCTCCCTGTGCTCCCCTCCCCTTCACACCTGGAGACCCTCGAGCTTTTACATTCTCACTGATGTGTCTTGTCCATAGAGACCCCAGAAGTGTCTATCCCCCCTTTCCTGTGTATCGATCTCTCTTTTTCTCTGTCCTGTGCCTCTGTCCCTCCTTCCCACTCTGTATCAGGAAAGCTCCCAGGGAACGGAGTTTACATAAACATGACCTTCTATATTTTCTCTTTCCCTCTCTAGAATTTCACAGTCAGTCTCTGGCAGGGACTCGTGACCATCAGATGGGGTCATGAAGAGGTCTCGCTAAGGATTTTTCCTCTTCTCCATTTTTGTAACGGTTTGAAAACAGTAGCTCTGCCATCTAGTCAGCCTAGGTCTTAGAGCACCTCGGGAATATTTCTTGCTTGTGTTCCGTCTCAGCCTCGTCTCTACCCTGGAAATTGAATTGTCTCTTTGCTCATTTAGACTTTTAGTGAGATTTCATCCCATTAAGATGTGCTAAGGCGTGCTTGCCTGTCATTGATTTCTACATGAATTTTGGACAGTCAGGGTGTTGAACAAACAGTGTTCACCGAGTTCTTTTTTTGAATGCACTCCTGGGAGGGAAGTCTGCAAACTCCTCTGAAGGTCATTATCACAGCAGTTCTAGCTGGCCACTGGGATAGAGGCAGGGGGAATGTATGCAGGGGCTTTCGCCATAAATTTATTTTCCTCTTCCGAATTCCAGAATACTGAATCTGATCCGGTTCTTCAGTCAAACTCTGGTATGAATTAGCAGTGGGACAGTCTTCCTTTCTTTTGCTCTAGATCTCATATGACTAAAGTCTTAGAATGGGCTGTGATGGGATGAGGACAGGCTGCTGTAGAATCATAGAAGAGAGGCACCTAGTTCAGTCTCGGCAAATCAGGGAAAGCTTCCCTGGGCAGGGATGTGTAAGCAGTGACTTTGCATGAAGCTCGAAGGATGCAATTGTGGTGAGCTCTTGAGTTGGATGGGAAGACAACTAGGTACACAGCCATACTAACAACCACACCAACGATGATCTCTTACTTTGACCTAACATTTCAGTTTGTTACACTGTCTCCAAATGCAAGATTAGGAAATAGACAAACAGCCTGTGCTTGGAGCATCTGCAAAGGTGGGCCTGAGAAAAGGAGCGTAGTCCAGCTTTAGCAGATTTATCCACAATTTTGTAATAAGAAAATCAACAAAAAGTCTATGTTAATTGCAAATTTAAGTTTTTGCCTTTTGTAGTTTGTATTGGTTTTATTTTTGTAGAATATGCAGGATGAGAGGTAGTGGAATGGAGGAGACAGAATAATTTTCGAAGTGACTAATCTGGTCACTTTACATGTATTTATCTTATAACAATCTTGAGAAAGTCTGGATAATAAAATATTACTATTATTGCCTTGTTAGTAGATGATGAGGCTTAGGTCAGAGAGCTGTTAAGGGATTTTTTCAAAATCACACTGCTGGTAAAAGGCAGAGGTGAGACTTGAACTCAGAAACCTCACTGAGAGACCAGGGCTTGTGAAGGCAGGTTGACCTGGACCCAAATCCTTTTTCTACCATGGGATGAAATTTCTTAACCTCATTCACCTTTATATGGGGCAAAAATATATGTCCCATAGAGTTGTTGGGAAAATTAAATAAGATAGCATAGGGACAGTGTCTAGCCAAGGGCTAGCTTGCAGTGCATGTTTAATAAATGGTAGTTATTATCATTTTCTGGTTCTTGACTTTAGTATCATTTCTCCTCTGCTGCAGCATGTGAAGAATAATCTTTTAGAAGCAGTGCAAGACAGTAGGCAATTAAGTGTTTAGTTACTGTCAGGGCTAGAAGTCTTGTTAGAGCACTGGGGTGATTTTGATCATGCTGTTTATAAACCTTGGTGGTCTCTACCCTGCTTCTTCCATTTTGTAGAGAGGGTTGAAACAACTTAGGTTATTTCTATGTCCAGATTCTAGATAGAATTGCTATACAGGCCCATGTTTTTCAACAGATCCTTTCTCTCTGATTTATTCAGTCTGAATGCAGTGATTAGAGGGAAAGCACAGGTGCCAGCATGGCTGGATGGAAGTCCTGGCTTTCTTTACTTTCTAGCTGCATTATGTTGGAGGTATTGCTAAAACTGTGCTTCAGTTTCCCTGCCCATAAAATGAGAATAAGACTAGTATCTACTTAGGTGGTTGAAAGGGTTAAATAAGTTATTCTGTGTAAATTGCCTTTAAAAGTGTCCAAAGTCAGGTTCAGTGTTTATTGAGCATTTACTATATCTCAGGTTCTATTTTAAGTGCTGGAATGTTATCAATAACTGAGATAGAGTTTCTTGATGTGAACAAATAAGTAACGTGAAGATTCTGAAACTCTGAGTTTTGTAATATGAGGATGTGTTTTGATGTCACTTGGTGAGAATGAAACAACAAATGTTTCCAGTGTTTCTCTGGGTTTTGCCAGATTATTCAGAACCTTGGTCAAAGCTTTAATTTTTTCCTCAGGAATGACTTCCCACAAACTGGTACTGGTGACTTCACAGCAAGCAACTTCTTTATAAGAACCATTATGCAGAGGACAGATAAAGAAAATTGTGTGCTACAAGCCCAACAATTAGAACTGTCTTGTTCTGAGTTTAGCTATAACATATGGCGATGAGTTACCTGCTTAAATTAGAAGGACCTAATTTTTGTATCAAAATTTGCATTATGCTGAATATAACCAAGGCTCTGTTCTTGACAAAGAAATGTGATATGGTTTCTAATATTTTGATAATCCAAATCTAAATGTCTAAATGTCTTCCTTGTTTCTCCCTTAGCATTTTGTTTTAGTAACAACTGAAGTCTGCTTTTAACTGCTGTACTTTTCTGACCTGGAGAAGTCCTTTCTATTGAGTTACAGCCAGAAATTTGGCAACAGTTGAATTAAGACTGAAACATTGCCTTTATATTCAAAATACACACAAAGATTAACATAAACTCACAAATCACTTGAGATCATCCTAAAGCTAAGTTGTGCATGAGCTTGTTCTGGGTAGACCATTCACATCTCAGTTTCAGAAGAAGCAGGACCTTATTGGATAACTGATAGGCAGAGTCCCAATAGACATTGTTTCCTTTGACAGTAGCACACTACCACTTTGTCTGTGTCACTTGTCATGTGCAGAGCAAGAAATTATGCATCATAATAGCAGAGGGCCAGTGGTTCTCTGTATGTGATAGACAATCTGATTTATGTGCTTTGCCATGGCCCAGGTGCAGAATGCACACGCCTATTGGGAAATGCACTCATAGGACCTCTCCAAACGCGCAGAAGGATTTAGAACCATTATACCATCATCTCTGACTTCAAATTTGGAGTTTAGTAAAACTTCCCATAATGGCCATTTATGATATTTCTTGTCAAAATCCCTTCTTCTGGGAAATGCATGCCCAGCCCTCATCCTGCATCCCAGTCCATGTATTCATAGATACATTTGCCCTAATTTAGTATAAATCTAACCACAACCCACTAGCAAACACCAGCCACAGTAGTTGAGTTTAAATTTGAGTAGCGCACTTTGCTCTATTACCAGATAAGGCTGATACTTTACCAGTAGGCATTGGTAAATCTTTACAGAAAAGCTTGTAATATCTTGGGGGTTAAGTATTTTGAATATCTCCCTAGGTAATCTTGCAGCTCTCTGAATATTCTGTCAGCTTCCTACAAACCTTTGCATATTCATTTAGTCCCTGTAGGTAAATTTTTGTGTCTTTACGAAGTTAAAAATCTTACCAGCCTAATTTTAGAGAACTTCTAGAACACACAGTTTTGGAGAAAATGATGAGCAATTCTTGTGTTAATCGTGTTGGTACCATCTTCCCCCAACACTTAATAAAACATACGGTAATGAACTAATGCTCTTTAACAAGGAAAATAATATGTTGTAAAAATGTTGGCATGAAATTGTCTACTAATCCGCTTTGAGTGCCATCCGAAATCACTGACTTGCTTTACTCAAGCATAGTAATTTTTTTCTTAATTAAGTAAAACTGGCACTTGTAAAACATCACACTTCTTTTTCAATTTAAAATTTATAACTGAAGGAAATACATACTATGATTGAGTTTATAAGTCAAAATCCCAGTAACAGAAGAACCTGACAAATTGATGTGCCTAAATATTTGTTTTTCAAACCAAGTATTTGGGGACTGAAACATGAGAGTCCTGGCTAACGTTTGTGAGCGCTGACATTATTTTATATACTGTTTTTGGATGTACAATAACCCAGTTAATGTACACTAGACCCTATGTGATACTTACACTCATTATCTCAATTTTACAGATGAGAAAACTGAAACAGATGAGTTAAAGTTTATACACCTAGAAGGTAGTGGACCCAGAATTCAAACTCAGGTCCCTGGCTTGAGAGCTCATGCCCATAACCACCACAGTATGAACCTCAAAATGAAACAGGGATTGGGAATATTATTGGTCTTTATTTGAAAGACAAACTATTAGAAAGCATATTTTATGTACTCTAACTTTTCATCTCTCACTCCACTGAGCCTACAAATTGCTTTGGGATGTTAGCCACATGCATTCCAGGGCATAATCTAAACCCAACTCACCTATAAAAGTTAATTATTGTCTGTCCTTTCTACCTATGGTTTGGACTCATGGAAACTTTTTACACAGGAAGTTACTCATTAGTTCACTGATCTATCCATATGGGTTCTTCCATATCTTTCTTTGGCCTCATTTACATTTCTCATCACTGGTAGCAATTCAGCAGGGCATGTTCCATGGAAGAGAACACTGGATGGAGACAGGCAAGTTCTGGGTCAATGTCTTAGTTCTGCATTTGGCATATTCTACATTAGGTGTGAGATAGAATGAATCTGGATTGGAGCAACCTGGATTCTAAGGTTGACTTTGTAAAGACATTTTTCTGTCTAGGTCTTAGTTGCTTCATTTGAGGAATAAAGAGACTGGTCCAGGAGATTATCTATGCTTCTGTCTAGCTTGGAAAATCCTTTTATGCAATACAGTTATCACACTGAGTCCCTCTTATCTATGTCAATATATAAAGCAGTGAGTGGTGTATTCGTTTTCCATTTCTGCATAAGAAATTACCACAAAAGTAGTGCATTATGACAATGTCCATTTCTTAGCTCACAGTTCTGTGAGTCAGAAGTCTGAGTAGTGATCTGTTGGGTTTTCTTCTGGGCTGTCTCAGAAGCCTAGGACTGGGTTCTCATCTGGGGTTGAAAGTCTTCTTTCAGATTCCCTTGTTGCTGGGAGAATTCAGTGTCTTGTGGTTATAGGAGTGAAGTTTCCACTTTGTAACTGGCGGTCAACTAGGGCTGTTCTCAGCTCCTGGAGGCTGCCCGCTGTTCCCTGCCACGTGGCCTCTCCACAACATGGCAGTTAGCTCTTTTAAGGGCATCAGGAGGATCTCTCTCACTTTGCATGATTCTGTCCTCTTTTAAGGGCTCACCTAATTAAGTGAAGCCTACCAAGTGTAATCTCTCTTTTGATTAACTCAAAGTCAACTGATGAGGGATTTTAATTAACATCTGCAAAATCCCTTCTGCTGTGTAACATAACATCATAATGCGAGTGATATCCCAACATATTCACAAGTCCTGCTTACAACCACATGGGGGTAATTATACAGGTGTATACACCAGAGTGTGGGAATCCTGGGGACCATCTTAGAATTCTGCCTTCCAAAGAGTATCTGGGTAAAGGGAACCTGAAATCTTATTCAGTAAAAGAAACTGACAGTTGGAAGTCACCAGTAGGTCACACTGGAAAAGATTGTGTTTGTGTTTGGCTGCCTAGAAAATTTACATGAGAGCCCAGTTAACTCTAGGGGAAAAAAAAAGTATGTCAAGTTCCTGGAAACTTTCCTGTAAAAGAAATTATGTTTTGAGAAATTCTGATTCTGAATTTGGAATGTCTGCATTTAAATCATAGAGTCACAACCTAGTAGCTGTGAACCTAACAACTGTGTGACCTTTGCAAGTTATTTAAAGGTTCTTGGCCTATTTCCTCATCTGTAATACAGGAATTTACATCACAGGGTGTTTTGAAACTAAATGGTTTAATACATGTAAACCATTTAGAAGAATGATGAACACATAGTGACTAGCACATAAAACTTCATTTTTATTTTATTTAATCAACATTCATACAACACTTTCTATGGAACAGGCACTGTCATGAGAGCTCTGTGAAGTGGGCACTGTTACTCTCTCCGTTTTATAGATGAGGAAACAGAATTAAACAGGAGCAGGGAATTTAACTTGCTCAAAGCCAGAGTGTTCGTAGGCATGGACTTACGGTTTGAATCCAGGGGCCCTGGTCAGTAATAGAGTGCTGCTGTCAGAAAGCCTCCAGAGGTCCTCAGGGGCAAACCGCTCATGCAGGAAGTTGGCCTTAAATCAATGCCTGGGGGCTTCCCTGGTGGCATAGTGGTTGAGAATCTGCCTGCCAATGCAGGGGACATGGGTTCGAGCCCTGGTCTGGGAAGAACCCACGTGCCACAGAGCAGCTGGGCCCGTGAGCCACAATTACTGAGCCTGTGCGTCTGGAGCCTGTGCTCCGCAACAAGAGAGGCCGTGATAGTGAGAGGCCCGCGCACCGCGATGGAGAGTGGCCCCCGCTTGCCGCAACTAGAGAAAGTCCTCGCACAGAAACGAAGACCCAACACAGCCATAAATAAATTAAAAAAAAAAAAAAAATCAATGCCTGGGCTTAGGTTGTTGGGACTTGGGAGTGGAGACACTGGCTCTAGCCCAGCAAGTAAATGAGGACGAATGCCCTTCCCAAATATGTCACTCTGGAATGAATGGCATGCTTTGGAGAAAAGCAAACTCCAAGAAGGCAGAATGGTTGTACCTTGCTCATGATTGGATTCTCAGCAGCTGTAACTGAGTTTTCCTTATGATTGATGCTTACAGTTGACTCAATTTTCTTTTTTTTTTTTTAAATTAATTAATTTATTTATTTTTGGCTGTGTTGGGTCTTCGTTTCTGTGCGAGGGCTTTCTCTAGTTGCGGCAAGCGGGGGCCACTCTCCATCGCTGTGCGCGGGCCTCTCACTATCGTGGTCTCTCTTGCTGCGGAGCACAGGCTCCAGACGCACAGGCTCAGCAGTTGTGGCTCACGGGCCCAGTTGCTCCATGGCATGTGAGATCTTCCCAGACCAGGGATCGAACCCGTGTCCCCTGCATTAGCAGGCAGATTCTCAATCACTGCGCCACCAGGGAAGCCCCCTGACTCAATTTTTATATCTCTCCAAAGCCTCCAAATTTACACATTGAAATCATAACCCTTAATATGATGGTATTAGGAAGTGCTACCTTTGGAAAGTCGTTAGGTCATGAGGGTGGAGCCCTCATGAATGGGATTAACGTCCAGAGAGCTCTGGCTCCTTCTTTCTACCATGTGAGAGTATAGGGAGAATTTGGTAGTCTGCAACCCAGAAGAGAGCCCTCACCAGAACCTAACCATGCTGGCACCCTCATCTTGGACTTCCAGCCCCCAGAACTGTAAGATAAATTTCTGTTGTTGATAAGCCATCCAGTCTATGGTATTTTGTTATCGCAGCCTGAGCTAAGACAATGCTCTATGAAAAATGATTGAATGCAGGAATGTAACTTAAACCCTTGACCTGGGGAAGCCCAAGCCTTGAACACTCTTGGCTGAACATAAGATGGCTAAAGGAATGAGATCGTCATCTTCCAAGAAATCTCAGGAGCCCACGCAGGGATTTTTCACTAACAGTGGATATAACATCAGATGCACTAGCTCAAGGTGACATGAGATTGCCCTGACTGAGGTTAACACTGAGTGGAAGTAGCTTTCCTCTCTCCCCTAGTAAACCCTAAGTTACCACCGCCGGGTCCCATCACAACAGTGAGGAGAGACAACACCAGGCAACCCAGATTTTGAGTAGCCAAACCACAGCAAAGAACACAGAAAATAGGACCTTCTAGTGGATTCATCATAACACCCAGTTTTCCCCCAATAAAAGCGTTATTATGCAGGGTAGGCCTCTAAGCAAGCTCTAATCTAAGACACTTCAGAGTCATTTGGTCATATAGAGATGGGATAATTAACTTCAGAAATATATAGATCATTAAAAAATGAAATTTAACTATGTGCCCCATACTGAGTCTAAGGGTTGGAGTGGTTGATGTTGGAATCTCTGATGCCAAGATGACAAATGTTATACTTATTTCATAAGAAATTGAAATGACAAGGCTGTTCAGTGAGTCAAATCCGTGAAACGATCAAGACAATTTCCTAACTCTCGCATGCTTCCAGACCAAAGTCTTCTACTTTGCTGAGTTTTTATGCTTCAGAACCCAGAGTTAATAAAATGGGAATTTTAAGTCTTTATCTTAATCATGATTCAAGGTCCAGACACCTTTCATTTCACTGAAATAGTATTCCAAACCAGATTATGAACAATATCACACCTACCAAGGTAGGTAGATTTTATATTCTCGTCTTTTGCTAGGGTTTTGGTAAAATTGATAGGGTTGCCAAAAATATTTTCAGACTGCAGACCTTCCAAAAAGCACAGCAGGGTGGCCAAAGACAATGAAGTGCCCCAAATGAAGTTGATCTCAAGGCCTTAACTGATAGCAGTCTCCTATTTCTTATTTTTCATGCCCAGCTTGATGTGATACTACTGGAAACTTGTTAACTCAGCAGCATTTATCACAATTCTGTTTTGCTGTGCAAGAACAATTAGACTTTTTTTTTTCTTTTAATCAATAAGTAAAAGTATGGGTGGGGTCTAGGAGAGAGGAATCTGATTAGATTAATGGTTTCTGATTTATGGTGGAATCCAGCTGGAATATTACACTCACAGGCCTCCTGAGATGGCCTCTCCTAGGAGCACAGTATTTGCAAATAATCCAATGGCATTGCTCCTATACATCACGGCTTCTGTTTCGTCTCTTCACCAGGAGTAGACACAGGAAGCATTTCAACCCATCAAGATTTGTGTTATTTAGAAGATAGACTTCTCGCAGGCAGGGCGAATGCAGATTTTGGGGGGTGCGTTTGCAGAAAGAGTAGGAGAGGAAGGTACATATTAGAGGCCTATCTGACTATCCAGCCAGATAGTGAAAGGGCATAATTTAATTTACTCTCCTTCATAAATGAAGGGTGTTCTACCCTTATTTCACAGATAAGAAAAGGCCTATGTATCCACTGGTTTAGAAATCTTGAGCAATAGACTTAAGATCCTGAGTCAGAAGATGTCAAATGTGGTTACAGACTAAGGTCTAAGGCCTGTGTGACTCAAAAGCCCAGTGTTTATTCTTCCTTTTTTCCTGCACAGGCCACAGTTCTCTTGCTTAGGGTTTGTTTCTACAGTAATGGAGGGTGTACTTGCTATCTTGGTCTATAGTGAGTACTTGAGTAGCAATTTTCCCACAGAATGGAATGTGAGAGCATTTGTTTGATTTCTGCTCTTAGCCCACTTTCTTTACAGTAAAATAAGATTTGAGGAGACAAGACTTGACATAGTGAGTGTAAGAGGAAGAAAGAATTGCAGAAGTGTATGCATATAAAAGGCTTTGATGAGATTAAAATGAGTTGTGTCGAATTTATAATTACTAGGGGGGATGGGGGAGGGATAAATTGGGAGATTGGGATTGAGATATACAGACTTCTATATATAAAACAGATAACTAATAAGGACCTACTATATAGCACAGGGAACTCTACTCAGTGCTCTGTAATGACCTAGATGGGAAAAGAATCTAAAAAAGAGTGGATATATGTATACGTATAACTGATTCACTTTGCTGTACAGCAGAAACTAACACAACATTGTAAATCAACTATAAATAAATAAATAAAATGAGTTGTGTGGTATAAGAAATACCAAAGCCGTATTTGGTACGAAGTAAATGTGAAGAGGAAATGATCTGAGTTCTGGTGAAGCTCAGAGTCACACAAGGCCTCAAGGTTCCTTCTTGTCTGTCCTGAGTCAGCGCCAGAGCTAGATGAGAGGTGAAGTGATACATTGGAGAGAGCAGAGCTTTGGAGATAGGAAGACTTGCGTTGAGTCAGGACCAACCCTGCCTAGCTCCCTGTGTCATTTACTTAATCTCTCTGAACCTTCAGTTTCCTTATTTGCCACACAGGAACAATAATACCTACCTGGTGGGGCCGCTGTGAAGATGAAATGCCAGACTGTACTTAGAAAACATTGTGCCTGGTACATGGTAGGCCCTCACTAAAAAAGTGAGATTCCCCAAGTTCAACTTAAATGTTCATTAATAAAGGAAATATGCATTGAGAAAAAGATAGAGGGAAGGAGTTGAAAAAAAATGGTGTGAAAACATGACTCTTCCACATGTGGCCATCCTTTGTGTAGTTACAACTGTATTCTACCGGACATGACTTATCTGGTCCTTGGAAGGCCCATAATCTAAAATGTGAGGGCCGGGGCGGGGGAGGCGGTTCTGAAAAATCAATCATTAGATTTATTTTGGCTCTTAGAGTCTTTTAGGAAATGACGTGTTAGGAGTAAAGGATGGTAAGGAAACTGGGAGCAGGGAGATGGACCCACATCAAACTGAATTTTACCTGCATCACAATTTGCTAAGACCAGCTATGCTCCCCAAATCCCATAGTGACACTTATTGGAACCTGGAGGATGGCTCAGCTTAGATATATACTACCTTTGATTTCACTGTGAGAGAAGGCCAATCAGGACAAATGAGTCAGGAAAAGTTATTGCTCTTAGGGGCCTGAGCCCAGAAAGCCCAAGGCTTTCTTTTTGCTATTACATACCATTTCCCCCCACCTTGCAGTCATTTCCAAAGCAGAATTTTACCTTCACATGCTTTTCTTTCCCCCGCTCTCCTTGGAACAGCAAGATATGGTATCATTCTAGGAGGGAGAGCTCCTTCTGGGAGGAGATAAACCTGACGTGTGATAGAAAGAGATGGAAGATAATGGAATGACATAAAACCTGACCATTTCTGGCAATGAGCTAGGTTTTCTGTGGCACTTAGGAATGTGTATTTAGGACCTTCTGAGTGCACTGCCCAAGGAGTGACTCACTCACTTAGCATGGACACCTGGAAATTTCTGTTCAGATATCATTATGACAAAGTATAATTTTCCCAGGCTGTGGTGTTGGCTCTGGCTCAGCTGACACAAAGTCTACCGTATTTCTCTCACTTGGGTCATGACTAACACACATGCTGAATTGAGAGTATTATTATGCTGTCCCTCCAAAGAAGCAGTTAAGGTTGTTATCCTCATAAAGGGTCCGTTTAGCATTATACATTTGCCAAAACAAACAAAAGCCCACTGGTACACCGACAAGTAGAAGTACTTGTTAAGTATTGCATATGTAATTCCTCAGAAGTAACATATTAATTCTTCAGATTCCTTATCATGTACCTATTCTCTATAAGGGTGTTTGGAACTCATATCAAAACACTTGAAAATTAGACCACTTGAATTGAGACTAATAAAGTTCTCCATAAAACAGAAAAACATGGCCAGAAAGCTTTATTGTACTGACAGTCCTAAATTTAAGAAGTAAGTTTCTGTTGTCTCCTAGACATGAGCATATATTATGATGGGATAATATTTTTCAGATTTGTTAAAGCTGTGCCTGGCATTTCCAGAGATTTAAAAACAGCTAGTTGAAAGCAAAGGATTCATTATTTTGAAAATGAACCAGTTAAATTCAAATAACCAGTTTCCAACTAGTCATTAGCCAAAATAAGAAGACAATTAATTGAGTCACTCATGGGGATATTCATAACCATTGTAGAGATAAGGAAAAATATTTAAGTATTTGATATGATCATATTTTATTGGATCATTTATTTTCAACAATTTGATTTTACCCAAAGCTAGCATAGTGGGTTACATAGTAGGTACTGAATAACTCTTTCCTGAAAGAATGGATGGATGAAAAAAGGAGAGAAAATATATTATTTTGAAAAGAAGGCAGTGACATGAGTCTCTTGATCTTGAAGGAAGGCAAAATTCCTGTTAAGAAGGATAACTTTTCTTTTGTTAGAATAAATACCGTAATAGTGATTTTTGATAAGTTGGGAAGGGAAGAAGAAGGGAAGAAGTTGTCCCTTCCCCAGGGTGTGTTCTGAAAGTTAGTCTCTGCAAAACCAAGTCTCAGGAAATTTGTTATTACAGCAGCTCTATTGAAGGGGGGAGGGAAGAATGAGGGCTTGGAAAGGGTGAAAAAGAGGAGAGAGACTGGAATTAGGAGAGGAGCTTGAGAAATTTGGCAGGAAATAGGATCCTACAAACGGGCATGACCAACAATTTTTTCTCCATGATGGGAATGGATTTGAAGTTTTAGGGGAGTAAAATCTTGCTTTAAGCTCTTTGTTACCCAAACTTTAATCAAAAGGTTGTTACGCTCAGGAGTACTGGGATAGTGTTTATTTTGGGAAAATGAAGGACTCTCGGTCTTCTTCAGTGTGGGGCAAGGTGGTAGGATTATGGTGAAAATAAAAAGGATGGGTGTTGCAGAGGAGGTGGTACAAGGGAGATTCAGAAACGAATGGAAACAGGAAATTTGAGCAATAGGAATCCAGAGGAACCTAAAGTTTGAACCTTGGAGATTTAGGACAAGACTGGCCTGGGGGCATGGAGAAGGTGCTGGCACGTGCTTTTTCCCTCACCACAAACATCCACCCATGTCTGTGTGTTTTGTCTCTATCAACTACTTGTAAGCATCCCAGGAAGATCTAATGAAAACTACCTCAATTAATACAGTTAATCACTGCCAAGGATTCCAGCCTTCTGGCAGCAAAGTATACTTTCATTTGATTACTATTTAATTAACTAGTAGCTGATGAATGTATTTCGTTACAGTTGCCTAGAAGTAGGAGTTCTATCTTATTTGAATATACGATTATTAACTAACTCCTAAATTCTCTCTAACTATGAGAGTTTATCACCTTAGGATCTATTTAACAAATCCTCAGTTTCTTTTGGTCACTGCTTCATGCTAAAAACATTCAAGTGCTTCAATCTATGTCTCAAGCTTGTGTCTAGTTCCTAGAAAGAAGCTGAGAAAGAGTATTTTATATAAACTACTTGTCCCTGGCTAAAGTTAGGGAAAGATGACAGAGATGGGATTTGTGTGGATTGTGTGTGTGTGTGTGTGTGTGTGTGTGTGTGTGTGTGTATGTGTGTGTATGTGTGTGTGTGTATTGAATCTATTAAGGTTTTCAAGTTTTATTCCAAAAGTAAAGAGTGTTTAAGGTGGTAGGCAGGCTCTGCAGTGGTGGGAGCTAGGAATCCAGGTTTCATCCTTTTGCTTCCTGCTGAATCTAGCACAGAGTATGTGCTCAATAAATGTCTGCAGACTTAAATAAAAGAGGCAGTTTTCAGGATATATGAGGTCACTGTTTCTTCTTTTGTAGGGAAATCCACACAGATTATTGCTTACCTACCACAATAATTTGAGCCTGGTAGCTAGGCTGACATTTCTCAATAACTGTAAATTCTGTAGGAGACTTTTACTCATTTGACTGTCTCTTCAGTCTCTTTCTACAGAGAGTAATGCTTGAAACATGGTGGCTTAGCCAGAGGGCAGCTCTTGATTGCACAGAGAGTAGACAAGTCCTTACTTTTTCTAGATTTCTTTCTCTGCGTTGATTCTAAACTGATCTTCCTTCTGATTCATCATTCTAGTGGAAGAACTTAAAACCCAAGTTTGACTGCCATTAAAAAGTTTTCTTCTATCAATATACTAGATCAGGGGCATTCTTTATAGAATTTTGAGTAATTTAGCTCTAATTAAGGATATCTTATTCAATTGGGATGGAGTTCAAAGAGCTGTTCTCACCTCTAAGTGGGTAAAACCATAATGCTCTGAGTATGTATGACTTTGTAATGAGTTTCTTGCCTTGGAATACAATTGCCCTTTTGTCTTACCACAAAGCAGTTTCTAAAAGCGGTGGGAGGGGAAGGTGTGGGGATATGGCTCAAAAAATGTAAAATCAAATTTTTAAAACTATGTTCTCTACACGTTTTGAAGAAGTCAGACACCTTGGTTGGTCAGATTGCCATATGCAAATTTCCCCAGTAATATCCTGTTGAGTTTCAAATGCAGTATTCACCACGGGCACTTATAATTGCAGATTTTGTACTACATTATCAACTCGGTACATGAGGGGAATAGCAAGATAATGGAAAACAGACTCTGTAAATGAATGTTGGATGTTAATAGGAATTCCCACTCAAATTATGTTTTATTCAATTGTTGAACATCAAACTGTGTTATTAAGAGGCGCATAAGAATACATGTGGGAAACGGGAGAAGTAAGACAAAACTATAACTTAACAACCAGGAGAAACTAAGAAGAAATGAAGACCCTTTATAGTTAAAACTTTTTAATTTCCTAAAGTTTTATAGGCAATTATATAACAAATCTAATATTCACAATTTTTTGTCCTAGAAAACAGATTGATTGTGGTGTGATTCCTTTTATATCAGATGGCAGGCCTGGAATATTGTTGTAGCTATTTAACTGCTTGCGAGTTCATTGTTTTAATTACCAGAACTCCCTTCCATGCCCCCAAATACCATCACCTTATAATACTAAAACAAAAGAAAAGAACAATAACAAAAATGCTTAGGGAAAAAAATCCATATTGATTGATTTTTATACTTCCAAAGGAGTTGCCTGGACTAGAAATGAATCCAGAATCTCTTAAGAATCAGTCAAGAGATTCAGAGGTTAAAAAAAAAAAAGTGGGACATTTTGAGAATTTTAATTCCTGACTAATTAAAAATACCCCCGTAAAAGGGAGACCTACACAGAACTATGTCCTTTGCCCATTTTGCTAAAGGTTTTAGAGAGAAAATAACTAAGCTGATATAGAAAACTGTATCTGTGTGTGTATTTATATACGTAGGTATATGTATATGTACATATGTATGTGTATATGTATAGAATTTCCTTCACTTTGTTTTATGCTGCTTTTCTTTCTCTAGACCGAAGATTCCCAATGGCATTTGCCATCATGAAATTGGTTTATCTTCACAACCTTGAAAGTACCCAGGTGACCTTGCCTCGGCAGATCGGAGTATTTATAACTAAATGGTCCCAGGACTGATCAGGAATCCTCTGAGCCTCTAAGAGGACAGGTCTCTCTAGGCATGGATCCAGTAGAGATCATCCCACAACCACTTTCACTTTTTCTAAACAAAATATTTTTCATTGAAACTAGCTGGTAAACATTTTTAAGCATATTCTGATAAAGGAAATAATTTATAATAAAATGCTCATTTTTAAACAAGAAAGAAGGAATATTCAGCCTAACAACATATCCAAACTCCTTTCTGCTCTTCAATTTCTTTTTCAACTGAAGTCTTGTAAAATTCTTCCCTCCATCTTTATATCTTCTGAGTTAGACACACTCTATGATTTAAAGAGCCTCGGCAGATGTTTGAAGTTTTGATTGCACAGGGCCTAGAGCACTTTCTCTGGCTCTTTGAGTCTTGGGAACATGATTTTTTTTTCCAGGCTTTCAGTAATTCTGTTGACGTCCTTTGCAAAGTCCCTCTGTCCCCGCAGGCACCGGATTTCATTAAGTGCTGACTCTGCCATCTGGGGTCATATGACTTTACTTGCACTGTCCTCCTATCCATGCCCCCTTTCCATCATGCTTTTTTCAAAATCAAAACAGAGATGGAAAAACCAATGAGAAATCTCCTCTTCTCTAAGTGAGCCTGACTTAAGCTCCTCCTTTTCTCTGTGTGACCCAGTGACTCAGATAATGTCTCTGGTTCAACATTCTTGTCTTGGCTCCTAATCTTATTTCCACGGGCCACCCTCAGACACTGTATGTTGAGAAGGGTTTCTATATCCTGGGTTGGACTTCCTCCTTCCTCTGGGAAGCCATCCACCGTACTTCCACCCCTGCCTCTGATCTGGGTTAGGGCACCTAGCCTTTTTGCTCCCGTCACTCAATGTTCTAACTTTTCACACTGCAAAGAAATTGCCTGTTTTATGGCCTGTTGTCCCTAAAAGGCAGAATTTTTTAAGAGCGGGAGCTGTATCATGTTTTGTTGTATCCTGAGCTCTTAGAACAGTTCCGGCATATAAAAAGCACTCAGCTGAACTCAATTTCATTAAATCTGGCCTTCCCAAACATTTCTGACATTTAACAAGATGCCATAGCTTTCTACTAAAAGGGGCATTGCCTTAGTTTTTTTTAATGAACACTTTGAAATTATGGTATGGCAATAGCCAATCAGGCACACAAACAAATAAGACAGTTGTTGCAGGATTACAAGGCAGTGGTCTGTCTGTTTTCGACTGGACAGCAATCAATTCTAAGAGTAGGTAGCAGAGGGGTTGGGCTGACCTCCTGAGCAGGGCACCAAAGTGAGGCTCTGAGGAAGGTGAGGGGGCCAGGCCAACACTCCCCTTTCTTTCCAAATGTCCTGGTTCTGGGGTCTTTCATATAGACTGGCCTTTTTTAAGAGGCAGGTTTCAAAAGGAGTACAGAAAGCAAATCAGTAAGGAGGAGGGAACCAAGGAATCAGCTTTTTAATCAAGTGAAGGAAAATGCCAGGAAAGTGCCATGCCATTTGTTACAAAAGCCACAGGGACACCCATTAGACAGGCTGTGACATCTTCAAGAAACAGGGAGAACTGACTTCTTTTTAAAGTTAGTAGATACTATCATTCTTGTCTGGACAAGTCTCAGCTTGCTCTGCATCTGTCTTTGCCTGTGTCTTCTCTACTGAGATGAAAACAACTTCAAGAAATACAGAGGAGTCTGAGTTCTGGAGCTATTGCCCAGAACTGCTGAGGCTGGAAGCTTCTGAAGTGCTTTTATTTGGTGACTAAAAGTCATTACTCAATCCTCATTATGTTGGTGCCTATAACTCAGTGGTCCCTTCCCAGACCTCCTTGAGTGTCACCTAAATTGATCACCCACAGACTGTCAATGTGGATGGCATGGTGTAAAATGCTGTGCTCACCCTTTGCATGTTATTGTGGCAATATCAATAATAATGATAATAATAATAATAATTTTAACACCTACAATGTGCCAGGCTTAGTAATATATACTTTTATATATCCCAGTTAATCCTCATGACAGGCTTTTTCCTAAGTGTCTTTATCCACCCATTTTATAAAAATTGAGTAAGTTGCTAAGATTGGATCATCGTTCATCTTACTCTATGATTTGTGTTGTTCTTACTCATTCACCATACTGTAGGCTTGTGACATTTCTCCTCGGCTAAAAAAATGGGTATAATTCTAGAATGGTTCCGCTACTATATAATCAGACAGTCTTATAACAGTTTTTCTTCATATCTCATTACCTTGTGATAGCTTGTCTGGGGCATTGTTTAAATCATGTCCCTTCTGGCTCTTTTTTTTTTTTATTTGAGAGACATGGATTTGTTGACAAAGAAGCCAAGCAAAAACCAAAACTACAAAAATATTTCAAAGTCAACCACAAAAAGTTTAGTCTCTGATTGTACATAAGAGAATCACTTTTGCAGCCCTCCACAATTTGCAGGTATGTTAAATACATGTGCCATTGCATAGTCTGGTGGTCCTGTTGACAGACAAAATATGCAGTATTTGTCTCATTTTAGAGATGAGTATAGTTCAAAGATTATTTACGAAAAGTATTAAATCCATATTTTCAAAAATATGTATTAAATGCTTACTACCTAAATCTCTGCTCTTATGAACTTTTCATGCAAATGAATGGAGATAGAAAGTAAGGAAAGAAACAAATGGGACAGAATCAGATGGTGATGAGAAAAATGGGACAGAGAGGGATGGTATTTGAGCTGAAATCTGAAAGCTCAGAAGGAGCCTGTTGTGTGAAATCTTGGGGAATGGTGATGAGAGCAGAAGAAAGAGCAAATTCAAAGGCCCTGAGACTGAACTAGTACTGGCAAGTTTGAGAACTAAAGACATGACTGGAGTGTGGTACTTAGGAAGAAAAGTGGCAGGAGTTGCTCTCAAGACAGCAAAGCAGTACTTGATCCTAAAAATGTCAGAGGACAAACATTTTATTCTATATGTAATGGGATGTTGAGAAGATTTTAATCATAGGATCAATAGAATAAGAGATATTATATTTCCCCCAAAGATCTCTTAAGCACATCTAGGCTAGGTGCCTGAATCCAGTGAAAACCAAAGCTTTTAGTTCTGTCTAGTAACTCTCACTAAGGACATTGGGGTGAAAAGCTTTTTAGGCTCCGGCTGCCCTGGCCCGTTTTCCATTTCTCAAATGTGTCAGGTTCATTTTAGACTCAGGGCTTTTGAATAAGCCCTACAAAATGCCTGAAATACAATTCCTTTCCTTCTGACCTAACTCCTGTTCACTTATTAGGTCTCTGGTTGAGTGTTACCTCTTCAGGAAAGACTTTGTGATCCCTAGACTAGCCTAACTCCTCTGTATTCATCATACAGTTGTGACTTACATCCTGTGTAGTTATCTATTCAATGTCTATCTCTTCCACTAAACTCTCAGCTCCCAGTGATGGTTGGTTGATGTGTCAACTTGGCTGGCTCTCATCCTCAGTTACTTCATCAAACACTAATCTGGGTGTTTCCCTGAAGGTAGTTTGTGGATGTGGCTAACACCTATGGTTAGTTGAGTTTAAGTAAAGGAGATAACCCTCAATAATGTGAGTGGGCCTCACACAATTAGTTGGAAGGTTTTAAGAGCAAAACAGATTTCCCTGAGGAAGAAGAAATTCTACCTCAGGAATGTAATGTTCCAGCTTCCTGCCTAAGAGTTTCCAGTCTGCCAGTTTGCCCTATGGCTTTTGGTCTTGCCTGCCCACTGAAATCCCGTGAGCCAATTTCTTAAAATAAATCTCTCTCTGTGAGAGAGAGGGAGAGAGAGAGACATTTAAATGAGGGAAAGAAGATGCTTCTGGGGCCTCTGTATGATACAAACCCAAACTTTCATATTAGTTTCAATCAAAAAGAGAAGTCTTTGACATTTGAGTGTCATTCATGGCTTCAATTTACAAAACACAGCTCCCTCTTGCAAACATGACCCAAGTCAAGGGACTGGCAGCGATGAAATAGGGGCCAGCTTCTGTCAACTTATCTTTTAATGCCTTTTTTCTATATTCCCTCCTTTTATTTTTACTTTTTTATTTTATTTTATTTTTTAATTATTATTTTCTTTTTTCCTTTAACATCTTTATTGGAGTATAATTGCTTTACAATATTGTATTAATTTCTGCTGTATAACAAAGTGAATCAGCTATATGCATATGTATATCCCCCTATCCCCTCCATCTTGCCTTTCCCTCCCACCCTCCTTATCCCACCCCTCTAGGTGGTCGCAAAGCACTGAGCTGACCTCCCTCTGCTATGAGGCTGCTTCCCACTAGCTATCTGTTTTACATTTGGTAGTGTATATATGTCAGTGTTACTCTCTCACTTTGTCCCAGCTTACCCTTCTCCCTCCCCATGTCCTCAAGTCCATTCTCTACGTCTGCGTCTTTATTCCTGTCCTGCCCTAGGTTCATCAGAACCTTTATTTTTTTTTTTCAGATTTCATATATATGTGTTAACATACGGTATTTGTTTTTCTCTTTCTGACTTACTTCACTCTGTATGACAGACTCTAGGTCCATCCACCTCACCACAAATAACTCAATTTCGTTTCTTTTCATGGCTGAGTAATATTCCATTGTATATATGTGCCACATCTTCTTTATCTATTCATCTGTCGATGGACACTTAGGTTGCTTCCATGTCCTAGCTATTGTAAATAGAGCTGCAATGAACATTGTGGTACATGACTCTTTTTTTTTTAAGAGGGAAGGATTTTTTATTTATTTATTTTTGGCTGTGTTGGGTCTTCGTTTCGTGCGAGGACTTTCTCTAGTTGCGGCAAGCGGGGGCCACTCTTCATCGCGGTGCATGGGCCTTTCACTATCGCGGCCTCTCTTGTTGCGGGGCACAGGCTCCAGACGCGCAGGCTCAGTAGTTGCGGCTCACAGGCCTAGTTGCTCCGCGGCATGTGGGATCTTCCCAGACCAGGGCTCGAACCCGTGTCCCCTGCATTGGCAGGCAGATTCTCAACCACTGCGCCACCAGGTAAGCCCTATGACTCTTTTTGAATGATGGTTTTCTCAGGGTATATGCCCAGTAGTGGGATTGCTGGGTCATATGGTAGTTCTATTTTTAGTTTTTTAAGGAATCTCCATACTGTTCTCCATAGTGGCTATATCAATTTACATTCCCACCAACAGTGCAAGAGGGTTACCTTTTCTCCACACCCTCTCCAGCATGTATTGTTTGTAGATTTTTTGATGATGGTCATTCTGACCGGTGTGAGGTGATACTTCATTGTAGTTTTGATTTGCATTTCTCTAATGATTAGTGATGTTGAGCATCCTTTCATGTGTTTGTTGGCAATCTGTATATCTTTGGAGAAATGTCGATTTACGCCTTCTGCCCGTTTTTGGATTGGGTTGTTTGTTTTTTTGATACTGAGCTGCATGAGCTGCTTGTAAATTTTGGAGATTAATCCTTTGTCTGTTGAATAGTTTGCAAATATTTTCTCCCATTCTAAGGGTTGTCTTTTCGTCTTGTTTATGTTATCCTTTGCTGTGCAAAAGTTTTTAAGTTTCATTAGGTCCCATTTGTTTATTTTTGTTTTTATTTCCATTTCTCTAGGAGCTGGGTCAAAAAGGATCTTGCTCTGACTTATGTCAAAGAGTGTTCTGCCTATGTTTTCCTCTCCGAGTTTTATACTGTCTGGCCTTACATTTAGGTCTTTAATCCATTTTGAGTTTATTTTTGTATATGGTGTTAGGGAGTGTTCTAATTTCATTCTTTTACATGTAGCTGTCCAGTTTTCCCAGCACCACTTATTGAACTGGCTGTCTTTTCTCCATTGTATACTCTTGCTTCCTTTATCAAAGATAAGGTGACCATATGTGCATGGGTTTATCTCTGGGCTTTCTATCCTGTTCCATTGATCTATGTTTCTGTTTTTGTGCCAGTACCATACTGTCTTGATTACTGTAGCATTGTAGTATAGTGTGAAGTCAGGGAGCCTGATTCCTCTAGCTCTGTTTTTCTTTCTCAAGATTGCTTTGACTGTTCTGGATCTTTTGTGTTTCCATACAAATTGTGAAATTTTTTGTTCTAGTTCTGTGAAAAATGCCATTGGTAGTTTGATAGGGATTGCATTGAATCTGTAGATTGCTTTGGGTATTATAGTCATTTTCACAATGTTGATTCTTCCAGTCCAAGAACATGGTATATCTCTTCATCTGTTTGTATCATTAATTTCTTTCATCGGTATCTTATAGTTTTCTGCATACAGGTCTTTGGTCTCCTTAGGTAGGTTTATTCCTAGGTATTTTATTCTTTTTGTTGCAGTGGTAAATGGGAGTGTTTCCTTAATTTCTCTTTCTGATGTTTCATCATTAGTGTATAGAAATGCAAGAGATATCTTTGAATTAATTCTGTATCCTGCTACTCCACCAAATTCATTGATTAGCTCTAGTAGTTTCCTAGTAGCATCTTTAGGATTCTCTCTGTATAGTATCATGTCATCTGCAAACAGTGACAGCTTTACTTCTACTTTTTCAATTTGGATTCCTTTTATTTCTTGTTCTTCTGTGATTGCTGTGGCTAAAACTTCCAAAACTATGTTGAATAATAGTGGTGAGAGTGGACAACCTTGTCTTGTCCCTGACCTTAGAGGAAATGGTTTCAGTTTTTGACCATTGAGAACGATGTTGGCTGTGGGTTTGTCATATATGGCCTTTATTATTTTGAGGTAAGTTCCCTCTGTGCCTACTTTCTGCAGGGCTTTTATCATAAATCGATGTTAAATTTTGTCAAAAGCTTTTTCTGCATCTACTGAGATTATCATATGGTTTTTATCCTTCATTTTGTTAACATGATGTATCACATTGATTGATTTGCAGATATTGAAGAAGCCTTGCATTCCTGGGATAAACCCCACTTGATCATGGTGTACGATCCTTTTAATGTGCTGTTGGATTCTGTTTGCTAGTATTTTGTTGACGATTTTGGTATCTATGTTCATCAGAGATACTGGCCTGTTGTTTTCTTTTTGTGACATCTTTGTCTGGTTTTGGTATCAAGGTGATGGTGGCCTCGTAGAATGTGTTTGGGAGTGTTCCTCCCTCTGCTATATTTTGGAAGAGTTTGAGAAGGATAGGTGTTAGCTCTTCTCTAAATGTTTGATAGAATTTGCCTGTGAAGTCATCTGGTCCTTGGCTTTTGTTTGTTGGAAGATTTTTAATCACAGTCTCAATATCAGTGCTTGTGATTGAACTGTTTATATTTTCTATTTCTTCCTGGTTCAGTCTTGGAAGGTTGTGCTTTTCTAAGAATTTGTCCATTTCTTCCAGGTTGCCCATTTTATTGGCATATAGTTGCTTGTAGTAATCTCTCGTCGTCTTTGTATTTTTGCGGTGTCAGTTGCTACTTCTCTTTTTTCATTTCTAATTCTGTTGATTTGTGGCTTCTCCCTTTTTTTCTTGATGAGTCTGGCTAATGGTTTATCAATTTTGTTTATCTTCTCAAAGAACCAGCTTGTAGTTTTATTGATCTTTGCTATTGTTTCCTTCATTTGTTTTTTATTTATTTCTGATCTGATCTTTATGATTTCTTTCCTTCTGCTAACTTTGGGGTTTTTTGGTCTTCTTTCTCTAATTGCTTTAGGTGTAAGGTTAGGTTGTTTGAGATTTATCTTTTTTTCTTGAGGTAGGATTGTTTTGCAATAAACTTCACTCTAGGAACTGCTTTTGCTGCATCCCATAGGTTTTGGGTTGTTGTGTTTTCATTGTCGTTTGTTTCTAAGTTTTTTTTTGATTTCCTCTTTGATTTCTTCAGTGCTCTCTTGGTTATTTAGTAGCATATTGTTTAGCCTCCATGTTTTTGTATTTTTTACAATTTTTTTCCTGTAATTGATATCTAGTCTCATAGCATTGTGGTTAGAAAAGATACTTGATACGATTTCAATTTTCTTAAATTTACCAAGGCTTGATTTGTGACCCAAAATGTGGTCTGTCCTGGAGAATGTTCCATGAGCACTTGAGAAGAAAGTGTATTGTGTTGTTTTTGAATGGAATGTCCTATAAATATCAATTAAGTCCATCCTGTTTAATGTGTCATTTAAAGCTTGTGTTTCCTTATTTATTTTCATTTTGGGTGATCTGTCCATTGGTAAAAGTGGGGTGTTAAAGTCCCCTACTATGATTGTTTTACTGTCAATTTCCCCTTTCATGGCTGTTAGCATTTGCCTTATGTATTGAGGTGCTCCTATGTTGGGTGCATAAATATTTACAATTGTTATATCTTCTTCTTGGATTGATCCCTTGATCATTATGTAGTGTCCTTCTTTGTCTCTTGAAATAGTCTTTGTTTTAAAGTCTTTTTTGTCTGATACAAGGATTACTACTCCAGTTTTCTTTTGATTTCCATTTGCATGGAGTATCTTTTTCCATACCCTCACTTTCAGTCTGTATGTGTCCCTAGGTCTGAAGTGGGTCTCTTGTAGACAGCATATGTACGGGTCTTGTTTTTGTATCCGTTCAGCCAGTCTATGTCTTTCGGTTGGAGCATTTAATCCATTTACATTTAAAGTAGTTATCCATATGTATGTTCCTTTTACCATTTTCTTAATTGTTTTGGGTTTGTTTTTGTAGGTCTTTTCCTTCTCTTGTGTTTCCTGCCTAGAGAAGTTCCTTTAGCATTTGTTGTAAAGCTGGTTTGGTGGTGCTGAATTCTCTTAACTTTTGCTTATCTGTAAAGTTTGTTATTTCTCCATCGAATGTGAATGAGATCCTTGCTGGGTATAGTAATCTTGGTTGTAGGTTTTTCCCTTTTATCACTTTAAGTATGTCCTGCCACTCCCTTCTGGCTTGAAGAGTTTCTGCTGAAAAATCAGTTGTTAACCTTATGGGGGTTCCCTTGTATGTTATTTGTTGCTTTTCCCTTGCTGCTTTTAATATTTGTTCTTTGTATTTAATTTTTGATAGTTTCATTAATATGTGTCTTGGTGTGTTTCTCTTTGGGTTTTTCCTGTATGGTACTTTCTGTGCTTTCTGTACTTGATTGACTATTTCCTTTC
The DNA here is from genome assembly GCF_949987535.1 of Balaenoptera acutorostrata. Taxonomy (NCBI): domain Eukaryota; kingdom Metazoa; phylum Chordata; class Mammalia; order Artiodactyla; family Balaenopteridae; genus Balaenoptera; species Balaenoptera acutorostrata. The sequence goes on from NC_080068.1 coordinate 94,778,894, forward strand.
CCATGTTAGGGAAGTTTTCAACTGTAATCTCTTCAAATATTTTCTCAGCCCCTTTCTTTTTCTCTTCTTCTGGGACCCCTATAATTCGAATGTTGGTGCATTTAATGTTGTCCCAGAGGTCTCTGAGACTGTCCTCAATTCCTTTTATTCTTTTTTCTCTATTCTGCTCTCTGGGAGTTATTTCCACCATTTTATCTTCCAACTTACTTATCCGTTCTTCTGCCTCAGTTATTCTGCTATTCGTTCCTTCTAGAGTATTTTTAATTTCAGTAATTGTGTTGTTGATCACTGTTTGTTTGCTCTTTAGTTCTTCTAGATCCTTGTTAAATCTCAGGGCTTGGATAGGGGGCAGAGAGAGAGCATTTCTATTCACCTTTAATATATTTTTACGAAAAAGCAATTTAAAAACAAGCCCACCGCTTCTGTAAATATCTAACTATATTTTTAGAAGTGGGTAGGGTTGTGAATTTCTGATGCAGGACCTTTGTATAAACAGGTTAGAATAGCATCCTACAGACATCTTTGTTTTTTATTTCCCCTATTTTTTTCTTACGTTGTGTTACTAATGTAATTTATATATATATTTTAGATCCTCCCTTTCCTATAGAAATGAAAGTGATTTATCTTGGCTGAAAAAAAAAAAAAACAAAAAAAGTTTTTTTGTTTCCAAGATTTTGCATCATTTTTACTATCATTAGTCTGAATACTTTTTCAGGTAGGTTGCCTATTTCATCTTCATTTACCTGGTCTTGTAGGTTTTTACCTTGCTCCTTGGTCTGTAAAATATTTTTTTGCCGTTTAATTTTTTTTTCTCTCTTTTTGATGGGTGATGCTGTATTCCTGTCTTATTGGTTGTTTGGCCTGAGATGTCCAGCACTGGAGTTTGCAGACAGTTCGATAGAGCTGGGTCTTGGTGCTGAGATGAGGACCTCCGGGAGCCCTCTCTCCGATTAATATTCCCTGGGATCTGAGGTTCTCTGTTAGTCCAGAGGTTTGGACTCAGAGCTAGCACCACAGGAGCTCAGGCCCGACCTCCGGCCTGGGAACCAAGGTCTCACAAGCTTCATGATGTGGTAAGAAAAAAAAAAAGAAGAAGAAAGAGAAAAAGGAGCAGTATAATATCAAAGAGTAAAAAACAAAGTAAAATTAGAAAGATGCAAAATATATTAGGAAAAATAAAGTTATAATTGAAACAACTGCAACAAGATAAAATAAAACCACAACAGAAAAAAAAAAACGGGGGCATGGGACAAGGCAAAAGGAGATGACAATAACAAAGTATAAAGAATAAAATAGAAAAATAAAAGATTTATTAGGAAAAATAAAAATATAAAAGAATCAACAACAGTGAATCAACAAGGTGAAACAACACCCCAATCTAAAAGAGGAAAGAAGAAAACAAAAGCCTTGGCTATGGGGGTGGAGTTTAGGCAGGGGTGGAACTTAGGCAGGGGTGGGGTTTAGGGTGGGGCGGGACCTAGGTGGGTTGGGGGGTGATGTTCAAGCCTGAGGTGGGGCCTCTGCTTAGGACCTGCAAGGGGAAGGGGAGAGGCAGCTTCTGCAAAGGAGGGCCTTCCGACTGTGGAGCTCCAGAGTTTGGAGGCGGGGCCCTGGGTGGGGGTGTAGGGGCAGGGCTTGTGTTCTGAATGGCAGGAGGGAGGCTCTGAGGGCAGAGGATTAGGCCTGGGAGTCCAACAGGCTCCCTGGTGCCTAAGTGGACAGGGAAAGTGCTGGCCACATTCCCTTCCGTTCCTCCACGCACTCCCACCAACGGTCTCCCCCATCCCCACTGGACCCCTAACCGTGGGTGGGTCCCTCTGTCTGTAGGAACTCCTCCCCTCCCCCAGCCGCCCCTCAGGGGTGCTGGTCCCATAGGTCTGGCCTTTACTTTTGCTCCCCCTTCCCTCCCTCCTGCTCCCTCAGGACCCATGGCTGGAGGGGGCCTCGGTGGGCAGAGGATCAGGCCTGGGATCTCAGCAGGTTCCCGGGTGCCCAAGTGGGCAAGGGAAAACTGGCCATGCTCCCTTTTGATCCTCTGTCCTCTCAGTGGTCCCACAATTTCCCCCTTCGGGCGTGGGATCCCTTCCCCTCCCCCAGCCACCCCTCAGGGGTGCCAGTGCCATCCCGCCTCCACTTCTCCTGCCCCTCACTCCCCCCCCACCCCACATCCTACCTGGTTGCTGGGGGTTCCTCCCGTCCCCTTAGGTGTCCATGGTCCCCCACTGTGCCTGGTAGGTGCCCTACTTGTGCGGAGACAGAAATTCTACGTCCTCCTAGTACGCCATCTTGACTCTGCCCCTCTTCCCTCCTTTTAGATTTAATTTAGTTACTCATGCTACAAAACTATAACATTTTCCTGTTAGGCAAGTGGTATCTGCTTATGGTTACTGGCACTGTCTGAAAGGCCTTTGAGATAAACATATGCCCAAAGCACACTTTCTAGTTTTGCAGAAGTCAAAAGCCATTCAGTAGGAGGAAAAATTAAGTTAAAAAGTTACAGAGTATCGGGCCATGTCTTATCAATCGTGAGAATTGATGCCATTATTCTAAAGCTGCTTGTAGAAATGGAGGAAAAGTTATTTGAACACAAATGGAAAACTTAAATTATTTAACAGGTTTTCAGTTTGACTCTGGGAGGGCCACAATTTTTTTTTGGACAATGCCCCAGAAGGGAGAACAGCTCCAATATTGTGACTCTGGGCTGTGTGAAATGATGAATCCATGATTACTTGGGCTGTCACCATTCACCCATGCTGCTGAAAATCATTTAGCCAAAATAAGAATTAGTATAATTTATGGTTTTGTTTTTACAACTGGGACAAGGAAGGAATTGATCAAGTAGCAATCTGTCAGTCTTGCTCAAGGCCTTGCTGTTTTTTCCCTTTAAATTAAAATGAAAACCATGGAGAATATTGATAAAAAAATCCTCCCAATTCTATTTAATTCCCAATTCCACCTCTGAAACTGTGATCACTTTTAAAGGTGAAATTGATTGCTTATTAGCTGCTTTCCTGCGGCTGTTTCATTTTTCACTTCCCCTCATTATCTCTGACCATCCAGGTAAATTGTGTTGGTTCTCCTGTTTGTGCCTGTCCAGCTTGGGCCTTGGTGGAAACAAATAAGTATTTATTGAATACCCTTGTTATACCTACCATTGGGATACATCTGTTGCAAGGCACACAGAAGAGATGAACAGTCCCTGCCTTCGTTAACTTGCACTTGAAGGGTATAGATATGTCTATATTTAAAAATTAAAATCACAAAAGGAGAAATGACTGCAGAGTTTGAAGATTTGGGTCTCAGTCTTGACTTTTTCTCCAGGTAGCTGCATAGCCTTGGGTAGGCTCCTGGACCTCTCTGGGCCTCTGTTTACTCACATCATTCTGTGACTCCTAGGTGAGCATAATATGTTCTTAGGGCAAATGTTGGAAGAGCCAACTCAGGAAGGCACTGTAGCTATCAAGGTCATGTTGCTTGGGACAAGCTGGCCAAACACAGTTACATGACTGTTTGTTGAGCATCTACTGTATGCGAACTACTGTGTATGTCACTGAGGCAATATCAAGATATGTAGAAAACATACCATCCCTGTCCTAAAAGGATCACAGGATGGTACTGAGGATGCATAACAGACTGGGAGCCAGGACTGAGGGTCTGACCTCTGGAGCGTAGCTGTATTTGAATCTTTACTTTGCCAATAACTGGCTGTGAGTGGATAACGTTGTTAATGATCCTTTTAGAATAGTGTAAGAGAGTTCCTACTTCATGGGCTTATTGAAATGATTGAATTATTTAATTTATTCAACGGAAAAATATTTGTTGAGTGCCTTCTCTATGCTAAAGACTGTAATAGATGCTTGGTATATATTGGTGAATAAAATAGACAAAGATATATGACTTCATATGGCTCAGTTTTCAGGGGAAGAAGATTGAAACTAAACAATAGATGTGATAAGGAAATGAATTGTGTAATACTTGATAAGCTGATGAATGATATGGGAGGAAAAAAGAAAAGTAGAGCACAGTAGAGGGAATCTGGGAATAGGGAGTAGGGAAGGGGGCTACACTTTTAAATATAGTAGTCAGGGTAGGCTTCACAGAGAATGTTCCATTTGAGCAAAGGAAGTGAGGAAGATTGCCAGTGTATGTTTTCGAAAGAGCAGTTCAGGGACAGAGAACAGCCGATACAGAGGCCGGAGGCGGGAGCAGGCCTGACATACTGCCAAAAGAGCAAGAAGACCATTGTGAGACTGGGGCAGCGGAAGTACTGGGAAGAGTTTTACGAAATGAGATCAGGTAGGGAATGAAAGGGAGAGATCAGGTTGTGTGGGATCTTTTAGCCATTGTAGGGGTTTTGGCTTTCTTCTGAGGGTGAGGAGGGGTGGAACGTTGTAGAGTTTCAGTGAGGAGTGACATCATCTGACTTAAGTTTGAAGTATAATAGTAACATAGGGAGAGGCAGGACCCATGGTGAAAGGCGGAGATGAATTCGGAGGCTACTGCGGTCATTCAGTCAAGGGAGAATGGTGCGAGGGCTCGGATGGTAGTAGCCGCGGTGGTGGGAAGGGGTTGGAATCTGGATTTAACAGAAGAGTCAACAAGATTTTCTGATGGCTTGTAAGTGGGGCATGAGAGAGAACACAAGGACAATCTATAGCTTTTATCCTGAGTAAAAGAAAATTATAAAGCAGAGAAAGCATGTTAAAGCTTTGAAAGTACTTAGCACAGTGTTTAGTGCAAAGTACCTAATCAGTTAAGAAATTAAGGTAAATGATGTGTAGAACCAAGTCACCAGTTGGCCTAACTCTTTTCATCTTTGAAAAGTTAGTTTAGATACCACTGACCCAGAAAATCTTCTCTGACTCCCTCTGGGTGAAGTGCCCTTTCTCATCCCATAGATCTTTCCAAGTCCTCCTCCATATCAACTCTTATTTATCTTATGATTTATATAAAGCACCTTCAGAGTCCTCACATTTGCTCTGGGAGATTAGGAAGTGTTTTCATGGAGGAAGCAACATTTCAGATGAAACTTGAAAGAAAGGCTAGGATATGTGGCAGAAGTTGAGGGAATAAAGTAAACGGTAAATTTTCATGCTCCCTGGTTAGAGAAATCTGTCGAGGTGTCTACCTCACATTTCAGGTTGTCATTGGTGGCAAGCAAGCAAGAAAACCAACCACCTTCTAACTTGAGATTTCTGTACTATATCCTCTGGTCTGGCTAAAAGAGGTCACCAGACAGTGCCAGAGGGAGTGCTGGCATGCTTCCATCCTGTGAATGCATGTTTTATGCCTGTTGCCTGTGTTAAGAACAGATTAATGATGATTCTGCTTATAGGTGTTTTGCATATGTGTGTGTGTGTGAGTGAGGTGGAGATGTCACTAAAATATACAATATATCATGTTTTTCCATTATTCCTTATTGACTTTTTCAGATCTTCCATATGGCTCTGGGGCAAAGTATGGAAATAAGAGGAAACTGGGATTACGTCTGCACATCACAAAAAGATATGCAAACCCTAAGATAAGAACGCTGCATAGCGTTAGCCAATATTTGTGTAGGTACATACACCTTACCTTACCATCTTAAGGATTAATGAGATCTCCACCACGTATGTAGCTGTATTCCACAGAAAACTTTGTTAATAGGCAGACCCAATAAAGGCACAAGTCTTCACTGATTTATGGTACAATATTATAAATATTGTACCATTAAAGTAAGAAAATAAAATGCAAATATATGCTTTTATTCACAAAATATGTACAACCAAGCAAAATATAACCTCTCTTGAATCTGTTCTCATTGAAGGAATTTTTTTTCTTACATGGAATAGATAGGTTTTATGAAATGTGAGTTCAATAAAAGTGACTTTCTTTTTCTGGTAGCTCACCTGCAGCAAGCAAAGATAGTCTTTGTTGCAACAAGAAAGAATTTCAAACTGTGTTGAAATTAGGTTATTCTGTCCTGTAAATTTTTATTCTGTGTTCAATATGTATGAATGTCTCTGATGTGATTGAAGGTGTAAAAATGAATTTTGGTTATCGCTATGTAGATTTTTATGATAAAAGAGGTTTTTTAAAAAAATGTGAATGTAATCAAAGTAGTTGGAGGTGGCTTGTAGGAAGCCTACTTATGAGTAAATGGAGCACAGAGGTGTTGATTTTAGGGTGGGTGACATTGAGAAATACAGAGAAACAATTGACATCAGAAAGTTTTGTCCACAATTCCAGGGTGGATCCAGACATAGGAGTGGGAACCATAAATAGGTCTTCATTTCCTAGGAGGGAAAAGTTTAACAGTAAGTTAGGAGTCTCATTTTGTAGGAAACTGAGGTCCCAAGCTATTTATCAGAGCAAGGACCAAGGGTGAACATGGGGTCAGAGCTTATATAGGACATAACATGGAGTTGGCCTGGCAGGAAAGGTTATCTATCTCACAGGTCAAGAACGATTCTCTGAAGGAGTCCTGGAAATCTCCATCTACGGTCTGGACTTTTGCTGGGAGTTGGGAAAGATGGATCTGCCCGTGGCCCCAGCAATAATAGAGGAGGAAAGGCTAATGAGGAACCTGAAATTTTAATAATTATGCTATAAGCTCCAGGAATATAAAGCCTATAGGCTTTATATAATTCCATAATTATCATAGGCTGCTGGTGGGAATGAAAATTTATATAACCATGCTAGGGGAAATTTTACCTTTTAGTATGTATTAAAAGATAAAAAATGTGTATACCTTTTGCCTCAAGTGTTTAATTCTAGGAGTTTTATTATGAGTAAATCATGCAAATAGAGACAGGTGAAATATTCAAAGATACTGCTATTTATAATAGTAAATAAACAACTAATTAAAAGAAAAGGGGAGATAAAGGAAACACTCCAAATGCACTGTAGGATTTTAGTTAAGTTAGTTATATTTTACTTAGCTTGAAAAAAAGAAAACTGGCCTCTGTATTCTTACTCACCAATATGCCTCTTTTCTTTTCATCTTTCGGATAGTTGAGATATCACTTTTACTGTAAACCTTTCCTGACTCCTTCAAGACTGGGTGAAGACTCCTACAGCTCTTTCTAATTCTTCCTTCATATTGATTCTCATCTTACAATATGCCTGGCTTATTTTCCTAATACTATTCAAAAAATAGGGTGATATGAAAACATCTTCAAATGAAACAGTGGAACAATTTCATCAACACAGGATAGCACATAATAAATATCAAAGGAAGTTACTTGCACTAAAGAGAAATGATAACAGTTGGAAACACAAATAGACATAAAAGAAATAATCACCAGAAATAGCAAATATGTGGATAAATATATCAGACTGTCTTTTTTTCTTCTCTTAATTTGTTTGAGTCACTTTATTATTTAGAGCAATTTAATAGTAATAGATTGTGGATGTTATAGCATTATACAGAAGTAAAACCTGTGACAGTGGACCAAGCAAATAAAAGGAGGTATATTTGTAAGAATCTTACATTACACATAAAGCAGCATAACATACTTTCAAAACATTACTCTATAACAGGCTCTGATAAATTAAGAATGCATATTGTAATCCCTAAAGCTATAATAAACACCATCACCAATAAAAAATAAGAGATAAAACTAAAAAGCTTAATAGTATAGATAAAAATAAATAAATAAAATGGATTGATTTATCCAAATGAAAGTAAGAAAGGACAAAATGAGCAAGGAACAGATGGGAAAAATAGGAAACTAATAGCAAGATGATAGCTAAAAACTCAACTATATCAATAATTGCATTAAGTATAAATGGAGTAAACACTCCAACTAATTGGCAGAGATTGATGATAGGGAATTAAAAGCAAAATCTAATTACGTGCTACTATAAGAGATGCATTTTATTTTATTTTAATTTTTTTAACATCTTTATTAGAGTATAATTGCTTTACAATGTTGTGTTAGTTTCTGCTGTATAACAAAGTGAATCAGCTATACATATACATATATCCCCATATCCCCTCCCTCTTGCGTCTCCCTCCCACCCTCCCTATCCCACCCCTCTAGGTGGTCACAAAGCACTGAGCTGATCTCCCTGTGCTATGCGGCTGCTTCCCACTAGCTATCTATTTTCCATTTGGTAGTGTATATATGTCTATACCACTCTCTCACTTCATCCCAGCTTACCTTTCCTCCTCCTGCTGTCCTTAAGTCTATTCTCTATGTCTGTGTCTTTATTCCTGTCCTGCCCCTAGGTTCTTCAGAACCATTTTTTTATTTTAGACTCCATATATATGTGTTAGCATACAGTATTTGTTCTTTTCTTTCTGACTTACTTCACTCTGTATGACAGACTCTAGGTCCATCCGCCTTGCTACAAATAACTCAATTTCGTTTCTTTTTATGGCTGAGTAATATTGCATTGTATATATGTGCCACATCTTCTTTATCCATTCATCTGTCGATGGACACTTAGGTTGCTTCCATGTCCTGGCTATTGTAAATAGTGCTACAATGAACATTGTGGTACATGACTCTTTTTGAATGATGGCTTTCTCAGGATATATGCTCAGTAGTGGGATTGCTGTGTCATATGGTAGTTCTATTTTTAGTTTTTTAAGGAACCTCCATACTGTTCTCCATAGTGGCTGTATCAATTTACATTCCCACCAACAGTGCAAGAGGGTTCCCTTTAAGAGATGCATTTTAAATAAGAGGAAAAGATTGGCTAAAAGTAAAAGAATAGAAAAAGGTAACACCATAAAATACTACTCAAAAGATACTCAGAATGATCATATTAACATCAGACAAAGTAGATTTCAGGATATTGAATATGACAATAGATACAGAGGGATTTTAAAAATGATTAAAGAGTCAGTTCATCATAAAAATATAGACATATCCATAATTTTAGTTGTGATTTTTAACATTTCTTCTCATTACTTGATAGAACAATTAAACAAGGAATTTGGTAAGAATATAGAAGAATTAAACAATACCATCAACTATGCTAGTCTCATTTATATGTGTGGAATGCTACTTCCCAAAACTGCAAAATACAAATTATCTTAAAGTGCACATGGAACATTTGTAAAGATAGATCATATGCTGGACTTTAAAAAATGTCTAAGTAAGTTTCAAATAATTTATATTCTCTGACCAAAATTAGAAATCAATAAAGAAGATATCTAGAAAATTCTCAAATATTTGGAAATTTAGTAACACACTTTTAAATAAATCATAAAATCATAGTGCTCTTTAGAAAATATTTCGAGCTGAATGATAAGGAAAAGACTGTATATCAAGATGTGTGAATATAGCTATAAAGAACTGCTAAAATTTTAAATGCTTATATAAGCAAATAAAAATAAGGTTTGGAATTAATCCATTTTGGGAAATTAGAAAAAAATGAGTAAATTAAACCCAAAATAAATAGAAAATAATTAGATTAGTAGAAATCAATAAAATGAATTAAAAAGGAGATAACTAATCAAATTTAAAATGATTTCTTTGAAAAGTTTAATAAAATTAATAACCCCCTAGATGAACTGATCAAGAAAATAGAAGGAAGCACATTTATCATTATCAGTAATGACGGACATTACCACAAATCCTACAGATGTCTAAAGGGTAGTAAAGGAATAATATGAATAATGTGAATACACTCTGACAGTAAATTTGTTTTGTTTTTTTTTTCTCTTAATTGATCCTTTTAGAAAAAATTTTAACAGCTTTATTGAGGTTTAATTTACATGCCATTAAATTCATTAAATTCAAGTATGAAACAATGATTTGTAGTAAATTTATAAAGTTGTGCAACCATCCCATGATACAATTTTATTTATTTATTTATTTATTTTTTAAATTAATTTTTACTGGAGTATAGTTGTTTTACAATGTTGTGTTAGTTTCTACTGTACAGCAAAGTTTATCAGCTATATGTATACATATATCCCCTCTCTGTGGATTTCCTTCCCATTTAGGTCACCACAGAGCATTGAGTAGAGTTCCCTGAGCTATACAGTAGGTTCTCATTAGTTATCTATTATATACATATTATCAATAGTGTATATATGTCAATCCCAATCTCCCAATTCATCCCACCCTGCTTCCCCCCCTTGGTGTCCATACATTCTTTTTCTATATCTGTGTCTCTATTTCTGCTTTGCCAATAAGATCATCTATACGATTTTTCTAGATCCACATATATGCATTAATATAAGATATTTGTTTTTCTCTTATTGACTTCACTTTGTATGACAGTCTCTAGGTCCATCCACGTCTCTACAAATGACCCAATTTCGTTCCTTTTATGGGTGAGTAATATTCCACTGTATATATGTACCACATCTTCATCCATCTCTGTTGATGGACATTTAGGTTGCTTCCATGTCCTGACTATTGTAAATAGTGCTGCAGTGAACATTATGGTACATGACTCTTTTTGAATTATGGTTTTCTCTGGGTATATGCCCAATTGTGGGATTCCTGGGTCATATCGTAGTTCTATTTTTAGTTGTCTAAGGACCTCCATACCGTTCTCCGTGGTGGCTGTATCAATTTATATTCCCACCAACAGTGCAACAGGGTTCCCTTTTCTCCACACCCTCTCCAGCATTTATTGTTTGTAGATTTTTTAATGATGGCCATTCTGACGGGCATGAGGTGATACCTCATTGTAGTTTTGATTTGCATTTCTCTAATAATTAGTGATGTTGAGCAGCTTTTCATGTGCCTCTTGGCCGTCTATATGTCTTCTTGGGAGAAATGTTTATTTAGGTCTTCTGCCCATTTTTTTTTTTTTAACATCTTTATCAGAGTATAATTGCTTTACAATGGTGTGTTAGTTTCTGCTTTATAACAAAGTGAATCAGCTATACATATACATATATCCCCATATCCCTTTCCTCTTGCATCTCCCTCCCTCCCACCTCCCTATCCCACCCCCCTAGGTAGTCACAAAGCACTGAGCTGACCTCCCTGTGCTATGCGGCTGCTTCCCACTAGCTATCTATTTTACTTTGGTAGTGTATATATGTCCATGCCACTCTCTCACTTTGTCCCAGCTTACCCTTCCCCCTCCCCGTGTCCTCAAGTCCATTCTCTAGTAGGTCTGCATCTTTATTCCCATCTTGCCCCTAGGTTCTTCATGACCTTTTTTTTTTTTTTTTTTTTTTAAGATTCCATATATATATGTTAGCATATGGTATTTGTTTTTCTCTTTCTGACTTACTTCATTCTGTATGACAGCCTCTAGGTCCATCCACCTCACTACAGATAACTCAATTTTGTTTCTTTTTATGGCTGAGTAATATTCCATTGTATATACGTGCCACATCTTCTTTATCCATTCATCTGTCGATGGACACTTCAACCTAAGTGTCCATCGACAGGTGAATGGATAAAGAAGATGTGGCACACTTCTGCCTATTTTTTGATTGGGTTGTTTTTTTGATATTGAGCTGCATGAGCTGTTTGTATATTGTGGAGATTAATCCTTTGTCAGTTGCTTCGTTTGCAAATATTTTCTCCCATTCTGAGGGTTGTCTTTTTGTTTTGTTTATGGTTTCCTTTGCTGTGCAAAAGCTTTTAAGTTTACTTAGGTCCCATTTGTTTATTTTTGTTTTTATTTTCATTACTTTAGGAGGTGGGTCGAAAAAGATCTTGTTGCGATTTATGTCAAAGAGTGTTCTGCCTATGTTTTCCTCTAAGAGTTTTATACTGTCTGGCCTATGTTCAGGTCTTTAATCCATTTTGACTTTATTTTTGTTAGGGAGTGTTCTAATTTCATTCTTTTGCATGTAGCTATCTAGTTTTCCCAGCACTACTTATTGCAGAGGCTGTCTTTTCTCCATTATATATTCTTGCCTCCTTTGTCATAGATTAGGTGACCATAGGTGTGGGTGCTTGGGTTTATCTCTGGGCTTTCTATCCTTTTCCATTGATCTATATTTCTGTTTTTGTGCCATAACATACTGTCTTTATTACTGTAGCTTTGTAGTATAGTCTGAAGTCAGGAAGCCTGATTCCTCCAGCTCCGTTTTTCTTTCTCAAGATTGCTTTGGCTATTTGGGGTTTTTTTTGTTTCCATACAAATTGTAAAATTTTCTGTTCTAGTTCTGTGCAGAATGTCTATGGTAATATGATAGGGATTTCATTGAGTCTGTAGATTGCTTTGGGTAGTATAATCATTTTCACAATATTGAGTCTTCCAATCCAAGAACATGGTATATCTCTCCATCTGTTTGTGTCATCTTTGATTTCTTTCATCAGTATCTTATAGTTTTCTTTGTATGGGTCTTTTGCCTCCTTAAGTAGGTTTATTCCTAGGTATTTTATTCTTTTTGTTGTAATGGCAAATGGGGTTGTTTCATTAATTTCTCTTTGTGGTCTTTCATTGTTAGTGCATAGGAATGCAAGAGATTTCTGTGTATTAATTTTGTATCCTGTGACTTTACTAAATTCATTGATTAGCTCTAGTAGTTTTCTGGTGGCATCTTTAGGATTTTCTATGTATAGTATCATGTCGTCTGCAATCAGTGACAGTTTTACTACTTCTTTTCCAATTTGCATTCCTTTTAATTTTCTTCTCTGATTGCTGTGGCTGGGACTTTCAAGACTATGTTGAATAATAGTGGTGAGAGTGGACACCCTTGTCTTATTCCTCATCTTAGAGGACCATGATACAATTTTAGAACATTCCCATCACCCCAAGAATCTCTCTCATGGCCACTGCAGTCACTCCCCATCCTCACCCCCAGCCTCAGGCAACCACTAATCTGCATTCTATCTCTACAGATTTACCTTCTCTGGACATTTCATATAAATGGTATCATGTAAGTGCACATCATTTTTTTTCTATTCTTTTTCATGTTCTCTTCCCACTTAGGTTATTACAGAATATTGAGCAGAGTTCCTTGTGCTATACAGTAGGTCGTTGTTGGTTATCTATTTTAAATATGGCAGTGTGTACATTATTTAAATTAAATGAAGTAATTCCTTGAGGGACACACATTTTTAAAACAGACACAAGGAGAAAAAAATTTGTATAGCCCTATATTTGTTAAATAAATTAAATTTATAATTTAAAACCTTCCCAGAAAGAAAATACCGTATTCATATGCTGGTGAATTTAATCAAATATGTAAGGAGGCAACAATATCAACCTTGTATGGACACTTTGAGAAGATAATAAGGCAGCACTAACCTGATCAGACCACACAAGAATGTCTATGTTTGGAACTTCCCTGGTGGTCCAGTGGTTAAGACTCTGCACTTCCAATGCAGGGGGGCGTGGGTTCGATCTCTGGTTGGAGAGCTAAGATTTCACATGTCACATGGCATGGCCAAAAAATTTAAAAAAAAAGTGTCTATGTTCATAAGATACCAATATACCTCATGAACCCAGATGGACTCAATATTAGCAAAAGAAGTCAGCAATATGTAAAAAGCATAATACAACATGATGGAGTAGAGTTGATTCCAAAAATGTGAGATTGCTTCAACATCCAAGCCTTAATGTAATTTATCAAACTAATAGAATAAAGGAGAAGAATTATATGATCATTTTAATAGATGCAGGAAAACTTTTGAAAAAGTCCAACACACGTTTATGATAGCAGACTGTCAGCAAACTAGGAACAAAGGGGCGCTTCCTCAATCTCATTAAGGATGTCTTCAAAAAAAAGAAATCTCAGCTGACATGATAATGGTGAAACCTTAAATCCCTTGATCCTATATTTCAGAAGAATGCAAGGACTCTACTCTCACTCATCATCTACTCTCATTATTCAACATTGTACTTCAAGTCCTAACCAATGAAAGGAAGAAAATGACCACAAAGCCATATAGACCAGAAAGGAAAAAATAAAATTGTCTTTATCCTCAAATAATATGATTTTCTATTAGAAAATTCCAAGGAATCTACAAATAAACCACAAAAGAAACCCGGTGAGTGAATTTAGTAATGTTACAGTATACAAAAATTAATTTTATTTATTACCAATGAATAATTGGAAAATATAAAATAATACCCTTTTCTATAATACAAAAACATAAAATATTTATAAATAAATGTAATGGTATATGTGGAAGACATAAACTAGTAACTATAAGATAATTCTGAGCAATGAACTAAATAAGAGGAGAGATATAATATTAGACTGAAAGATCCAATAGTGCTAAGATACCATTATCCCCCCAATATTCCATGAATTCCATGCAACCTCGATTAAAATCTTAGCAAGCTTTTCGATAGAAATTGACAAGGTGATTCTAAGAAATTATATGGAAGTGCAAAGGACTTAGAGTAATCGAGAGAATTTTGAAAAAGAAAGAAATTTGACTTACACTACCGAATTTCCAGACTTATTATAAAGCTATAATAATCTAGAAAGTGTAGTTCTAGTATAAGTATAGACAAAAAGAACAGTGGAAAAAAATAGACCCACACATACATATTCACTTGATTGACCACAGAGGTGCCAAAACAATTCAATACGAAAAGAAATTCTGTTTACCAATCAGTGCTGTAACAACCAGATATCCACATGAAACAAAATGAGCTTTGACTTCTATCACACATCTTACACAACATATTAATTCAATTTTAATCATATACATAAACATAAAAGCTAGAACTGTTAAGCTTCTAGAAAAAAAACCAGGAAGAATATATTTGTGATCTTGGAGTAGGCAGAGAAATTTTAGACAGGACACAGAAATTAGTAAGTATACACTAAATGATAAATTGAACTTTATGAAAATTAAAAACTTCCATTCATCAAAACATACTGTTAAGAAAATGAATATGCAAGTCACAGACTTTGAGAACATATTTTATATCTATAGCTGTATCTATATCTGTATATCTATATTTATATATCTGACAGAAGATTTATATCCAGATCATAAAGGACTCTTATGAACAACCCAACTTAAAAATACAGAAAATAATTGAACAGACTCTTCATAAAGGAAAATATACAAATGGCCAATAAACACATGAAAATGTGGTCAATACTGTAATAATCAGGGAAATGCAAATTAAAGCTACAATGGCATACCACTGTACTCCCTCTAGAACAGCTGAAATTAAAAAGTACTGAGGAAACCTAATGTTGGTGAGGATATGGAGCATCTAGAACTTTCAGACATTGTTGGTGAAATTGTAAAATGGTACAACTATCTTGGCAAACAGTTTGGAAGCTTCTTCTAATAGTAAACATTCACCTACTCTATGTGCCAGCAATTTCACTCCTAGGTATTTAGCTGAGAGAAATGAAAACTTATGTCAATAGAAAGATTTATACATAAATATTTATGGCAGCTTTATTTATAATGCTCAGGGAATAGAAGGGACTCAACTGTCTATCAACAGGAGAATGGATCAGCAAATTGTGCCGTACTCATACAATTCAGCAGTAAAACTGAATAATCAGCTCTACACACCAAAACATGGAAGAATCACAAAAACATTATCCTAAAAGATAGGAGCCAGACATTGATGTGTACTTGCTGCATAATTCTATTTATGAGAAATTTTAGAACAGGCAAAACTGATCTATTGTAGTAGAAATAAGTGGGGTATCCTTTGGAGAGGGAGGATTTACCATGAAGGAACTTGCTGGGGTGATGGAAATATTCCATTTCTGGATAATGATGTGGGTTACACAGTTGTAGATGTTTGTCAAAACTCAGGGTAAGCTGTGACAAAGTGAGAGAGTGGCATGGACATATATACACTACCAAATGTAAAATAGATAGCTAGTGGGAAGCAACCACATAGCACAGGGAGATCAGCTCTGTGCTTTGTGACCACCTAGAGGGGTGGGATAGGGAGGGTGGGAGGGAGGGAGATGCAAGAGGGAAGAGATATGGGGACATATGTATATGTATAACTGATTCACTTTGTTATAAAGCAGAAAGTAACACACCATTGTAAAGCAATTATACGCCAATAAAGATGTTAAAAAAAAAAACAAAACCTCAGGGCCTAGGTCTGTGCATTTTACTATATCAAAATTTCATCTCAACTGTTTTTAAGGAAAAAAGAAAAAAATTAATTATGTAATTCTGTTTGTGATATATAATTAAGCAAAAATATAAAATTTATAAATTTAAAATAATCCCTTTATGTAAGCAAGTATTTTATTGGTCAGGATTCATGATTATAAGTAACAGAAAGACTGTAGTTAGAGGTTTATTAAAAAATATTTAGTAGCATACCGAATATTCAGGATGGTCAAGGAATTAGCCTTGCCTGCTACACTGTCAAGAGCAAAACAGAAAGAGAATCACCCAGGCACACTCTGTAACTGTTCTAGGTGAACTCCCACTGCCACTGCCATCTGCTACTTGCACTTATGGTGCCGGAGTGAAACCTCCATCAAAGCTACCCCAGAGAACCAGATGTCTTCCCTCCTTTAGTGTCAAGGAGATCTTGTTTCCCTGTGTGAGTTTGCCGTCTCACACTGCTCACTTCCCTCTTGCAAGACTTGTGCAGTGCAGTCTGCTGAGTGGAACCCTCTTTGCAGAAGACTTGGAAATACGTTATCCTGTTTCTGAAGTACAGGAAGATATGGTACAAGATATGGTACAATCCTAAAAGGAAATGGGAGTGGGTGATACATGAGCTAATCTGATTTGTCTGCCACTTCAGTCCTTGGGGTGGTTTGTACACATTCTTTTCCATGTGCAAAATTCCAAACAACAGTAGTAGCGCAATGTGCTGATTTTTTAACGTACGGAGCCATCTTTTACAAAAACAAAAGATGGACCCACCGTATGCTCTCCAAAGGGGAGGTACAAACTCTTGTCAGTTATGACATCCACGTCTGAGTTTATTTTTTCTTACCTTAGCTGAATCGCAGTCCTGCCTTGATATTTTATAACCCATGGACTAAGTGGTAAATCTAACCACCATCAACATACTCCAAGAATACAGAGCTAAGAGGAATCTCAGTTCTGTACTTGGTCATGAGGCCATTGGTGTTATAATCCCCTTCCTCCATCATGCATTTCATGTTTCTTTTCTTTCTTTCTTTTTTGTTTTTTGAAAAACACCTTGGCTGGTTGGGATATTTCACCTGACAGGATGAACTAAGCTTATAGTCCTGAGGTATTTGAGCCTTTGATGGACTTTCCTATACGGGTTGCTTTAGTCTTAGACAAACATTTTACAGTGGATTTGGAGACACTAGAAGGTACTCAGAATGATCCTCAGTGGTCTAGAATGTTCCTCTTTGCCCTCATATAGCAGCAATTTTCCATTGGTAATTATGGTTAATAACCCTGTCCATCTTGTAACATAACATCTTGTAACATAACGATCCCCAAATGGCCATATGGCAGTTTTAACTTTAAGTGCAATGGAAGAATTACTCTCTTGGGCATTCAGACCTATAAATAAGCAAAGTCTGGAGTCCTAGAGACCATAAATTGGTTTTTTTTTTTTTGGTAAGTAGGTCAATTTTTTAAAAACCTATTTATTTATTTGGTTGCCCCGTGTCTTAGTTGCGGCTTGCCAGCTCCTTAGTTGCAGCATGTGAACTCTTAGCTGCGGCATGCATGTGGGATCTAGTTCCCTGACCAGGGATCGAACCCGGGCCCCGTGCATTGGGAGCACGGAGTCTTAACCACTGCGCCACCAGGGAAGTCCCTGTAAGTAGGTCAATTGATGTAACAGTGAAAGGTGCCCCACTTTCATCCACCGGTTTTGACTCTGAGGGAAATAGCACAATATGTTGATTGCTTGTCAGAGCACATTCATATCCTTAGCTTCTCAAGGTGCCATTTCCAATCTGGTGCTTATCTGAGTCTTCTATAGGCCACTGCATCATTCTTTAAAGTTTTCTTTTCTTAGAAAATCCAAAGGTGGTGTTGCTAACAGAAGTGTGACTCGGGGAAAGCTTGTGTACATTTCCCGTGCTCTCTCTACTACCAGGTAGTAGGCTCAGCACCCTAGGATGTGATACCGTGTCAAGTTTACAAGTGGTTATTGTTGATGAGAGCGAGACTTAGCTCTTTTAAAGGCCAGGCCAGATGTGGTGAGGGGGAGTTCCTGTTCCACACATGAACCTTTTCCGTTTTTGCCAACGTGGCCGCTTTGTTCATGAGCACTGAGCAATCACTGCCGTGGCTAGGGAAGGAGGTGAAATGACATCCAAAGAGGAGACCATCGTTATGAACCTTGTCAGCGAGAGTCTCCTCCGCTCTCCTCCCCCACCCCGGGGACCGTGTAGTTAACATTTATGTGGCCATACATAGTCTTATACTCTGAACTCATTAAATGAGTGGCTCATCCACATATTTCTTTCACAAAGCTTATCACCAAACTTAAAACTTATTTATTCTGACTCTGCTACCAGCTGTAGGGGAGCCTATTTTGCCACCCCAAAATGTCCCTTTGGCATATGGATTGTTTTGAGCTGGAAACAGTCAAGGCCTAAAAGACTCAGGAAGAAACTTTGACCTTCCCCCTAACTGCCTACAAGACTGTAGATAGAGGATCTATTCCAGGAAGAAAGCTATCCCCATAGATAAGTATAATATGAATTAAGTATGGTAGACAGAGGAGAACCTAGCAAAGTCTGTTAAAATTCCTCTCTGTGTCCCATTGTCTCTGTATGGCCCAGCAAATAATTATTTACCAAACATTTGCTTTTCCATCTCCATGTGAATTGCCTTCCTCCCCATTTGAAGTCCCAAACACCCTCTCTTGTCTTTGGCTGAACACAGTATTTAAGGTGAGGGTTTTGGCCATTTTGGTGAGTGACTCAGTTTTCCTGGGTCTCTTCCACCTATACATGTTATTAAACTTCTGTTTGATTTTTTTCCTGTTAATCTGTCTCATGTCAGTTTATTTCTTAGACCAGTCAGAAGTACCTAGAAGGGTAGAGGAAAATTTCTTCCTCTTCAACACAGTCAATTCATGTAGCTATTACCCATGAATTGATACAGAGACTCATCTCAGGCCTTCATTCTTTCCATGCACAGGAGACTGTGAGATGTACTTCTTGTAGTTTTACCAACTAGGAGCATTTCCTACAGAACTGTCCTTCAGGCCTCAGTTAAATGAGGCTATAATATCACAGTGTTCTACTTTCAGGTCAGCATATTATGCAAAGTCTTCTGTAAGTCACTTTTTTCCTTACTCGGTTGGTTATTGGGAATTCTTCATGAGGGCATAGGAGTGGATTGAGGAAAACATGACAGTACCTTAGGGGGGATTTAGGGATAGGCACACTTGTAGCGAGAGCCAGTTATGCAAATTACTTGTGTCTCCAAGGATCCTCTTGTACTTACTTAATCTTGTACATTACAGCTTCCACTTGATCATGGATACTGCTGGGAACACCTAACTAGGTTTCTTTTAGGGTACACAGTTCCCTATTCTTTCTGGTGAGGTGTTCAGTCTCTAAAGAAGTCCAACAGCAAGCCAAGAACTATTTTCAAAAGAATAGCTACCCACCGAAAGGGGCATGAATCTGCCTCCAAACTCACTGTGATTCTCTTTCTAAGGCTTGTAATAGACTCCACAGAGCATCCTTGCCAGCCACAGACATTTTAGGCATCATCGGATCTATTGAGTTGTAGAGGTCAAATGGCAGAGGTGCTTGAATTGGGGTTCTTCCTAAGTTCCTCTCGACCTGGTTAATTAGCCATGCAGGTTAATTAAGTAAATGGGGGCAGTACATCCATAGGATGTGTGTGATGTTTCCAAAATTGAAATAAGACTATTAAATATTGCTTTTTTTTTAGTAGTTAGAAAGTGTGAAGCACAACGATTTTTCTTTCAATTTGGAAAGGATATGTTCTCATGATATAGACCACTGTTTTTGAACTAAGATATGGAAATTAGATGAGGAGCCTTAATGTTTTGTTTAACATACTAGAGTTTTGTTTGTTGGTGGCACATGGATGAACTGGAATCTTAGTGGGTTACCATATACCAGTTCCTAGGGAGAGACTATCTTGTTGCACAACTCCAGGGGGTACTGTTCACTTGATAACATGCACTGTATCAGCCAAAGATCCCTTCGGGTCAAGCTGTCCTCTTTTCCATGCTGCAAATTATTGCCAGCTGCGCTGTTGTGCAGCTGGTGGTTAAGTGTCGCCATGGGGTCTCATCATTTTCATTGTAATAAGGGAGTCCACTCAATAGCATTGTTTCCTACCTTTATCCAAAGTACACCCACTTTTCAAAGAGGATGGTGCTCTGCTCCCCAGTGTATTTCTCAGTGTTGTAAGGAAGGGACTGTTCACTTGGAACTCTTAGGGGATATAGGGATTGGGTAAGTGGATCATGCATGATAGATTTACTATACAAATGCAATGTAAGAAAACAGAATTGGAGTTCAAATTCAGCCCTACCTATTCCCAAAGGCTGTGTTATTGCCACTATATAGAGCTGCTTCTAAATAGGTCTCGAAGTCCCCTTTGCATCTCCAATTTGTCTTACCATTTCCTTACAATGAAGTCGATATATACTATGTACCTCAGGCAAAGTGGCACCTGCTATTGGTCATTAATTTTTCTGAGGACATCGGGCAGTGGGTGGGGTCTAACTACTTAGGAATATTTTCCGGGCAAAACAAATAATTGTGACATCTTCTAGCATTTAGGCTGCCTAATGGCTAATGTAAAAAACTAAAGGTGACTTTACTCAGATAAAGTAACTCTGCCTGCACTCCTCTAAAGTGATTTAATGTCTAGTAATTCTGTATGCCATTAAGGAGCAATTAAAAGCAAGCGCCTTAAGTTTCAATTCTATAAACATTGCAGCGCTAAGTCACAGATCTTGATTCCCATTTCATTTGTTTTAAGCAACAAGGCAATCAGGGCCCAGATCTTTCTTACTTCTTTTCCTATTCTCATTATCCTTCATGTCCCTCTTGCCATTTAAGAGACATTTGTCCTCATGACAGTCCTTCAGAAACAAAGGAGTAGGCATGATACAGGGGCAGAGGAGGCACAGAAAATAATGACGACAGAAAAATCCGGAGGCCCTGACTTCCGGAATGATGCCCTTATTCTAAGCCTCTCTTGTTTGGCTCCTCGATCGCACCTGACTGAACTAAGCTTTGTTACACTGGGTGAAAGGGCTTAAGCAGAAAAATGGTCCCGGAAGAGGAGAACTCATGGATGGGAGCATAAAAGATGCCTTGTACCAGATTTTTATTTTTTCTTTTTCTGAGAGCAGATTTTATTAGGGGGAAAGAAGAGGAAGAGAGCTCACAGCTTTGAGCGCCTCTCTGCTCCCACCAGCATTGGGATAAACTCTTGAGACATTTAGCCTTCATGAGACTCCTGTGAGCTAGGTATTTACCATCTGGATTTTACAGTTGATGAAATCAAGAAAGTTCAATTAGTTGTCTAAGGGCATACAGTTGGAGAGGTTCAGAAGCAGGATTCAAGCTTGACTTTAAAAACTGATCTCTCTCTTTGGAGGTCATCCCATTCACGGTTAACCTTTATTAATAAGTACTTTTTGAGCAGAGCACTGTTTTTGGTACTGGAGACAGGAAAAAAACAACAAACAAAAACCCACTTAGATATGAATGCTGCCCAGTGTTGGAAAGGGATGGAACTCTTCCTCCCTTGTGTTTTGTTTCCGTATGGAGGGACTCTTATTAGAGTAACACTCATGGCTGCCTGCAGGTCCCTTGCTGTCCTGGGCAGGGTGGGATCCTTATGACTAGTGTTGCACACAATTCAGCCCTCTCCCTTCTGTTTTGGGACCTGCCTGCTGGCAGAGGAGATGTATCCTTTCTCATCAGCTCTCATCCATCTGGTAATGTTAGGCTTCAAAGCCCTGCTCCTGTGAGTGAGGTTGGGCTTTCTAGTTCTGCCATTGAAGCGTGAGTAAACTAACCTCTAGGGTGTATTACTATAAGCAGGTCAAATTCAACCTTCTGTTTATGTCTTGATGTTTTTCAGTATTAACTTGGATGATAAGTCATAATTCCAACCTCTATCTGGCTGACTGTTGCTTTGTCTCTCAGTTAGTGTCAAAACCAGTTGCAACCCTCAAACTTTGAATGGGTTCACAGTCTCATAGGAGGACCCAGATGTACCCCATGACAAGGTAACATGGCATCTGTCATTAGAAAGTGATCATTTCTATAGAAAGAACCACACACAGAGGGCTGGCATCATGGGCTTTGATAAAATAGTCTCTTGATTGAACAGCTGCTTTTTTTTTTTTAATTAAAAAAAAGTGTTAACAGTAAACTCTAGTGTGTATCAACACAAAGAATTCCAATGAAGGGAAACGTCAAATAAGTCAACTTTTTCTCAGCATCTAGGGAAACGTATTTTCCTCCTTTCAACCAGAAGCTTTGGCCTCCAGCAGACATTGTCTTTTTCCGTATGTCACCCTGTGATCCCCCTTATCCAACAAGAGGGCAAAGTACCAGAGAGAAAGCAACAGAATCAACCACATTCGTCATAAATCTAGCAACATGTCCAGATGATTAATTGACATTTTCCAATGATTATCCTGATGTTTGATGATTTGGTAATGTGGCCATCTTTCAAAGAAGTATTTTTCTTTAGATAGCCACTCTGCACATCAAATACACATAGATTAGCAATATTTGGCCATTATCTAAACATCTTGGCAGGTATCGTTTAGTAGATAGTACAAGTGGGTTCTCTTTTTTATCTAATTATCTGGGTCATTCAGAAAACCTTAAAATTCTTTTTTAGTCTAAAATACTCAAGTAACTGCTGTTGTATAGATCTTAGCTAGTTCTTAGGATTGTGAACTCACTTGGCCATGGTTGGAAGGTGGTTTTAAAAATAACCAAAGGCTCAAAAGAAAGCTGACTGAAATCATAAGTAGATATTTAGATATATCAGAATTGAGTCATCTGTTCCTTTTTATCTGCTTTTTAAGTGGAAGGTTTGATGCTATATCTATTGCCTCTTTTCAAAAGGCAGGCAGTAAAGGAAATACTTACAATCAGAATTTAATTCTCATGTATTTTACTTAATGGGTTACCTAGGTAACTCTACCAGTTTTCAGTGGTCCTTAAAACTTACATTTTTATCTGGGAAGAGAAATGGATTATATAAGCTTGGAGGATTTATAAAGGATGCTTTAATATCTCTGGCTAAAGCGAGTCTGCAATAATGTTTTGGTTTGCACATTAATATACCTTTACTATGTGAATGAATTATTTGTACATTTATTGAGCATCTACTATGGTCCAGCATTATCCTGGGTATTGAAATAGACAATCATAACATACTTTATTGCTCATTTCCTTGTGATTTAGAATTATGTATATTGTGTATGTATTATATAAAAATTATATGTATACATGTTGTAGTTAAACTGTCTCATTTTCTCCAAGATGTTTTTTGGTCATTCTCACTACCACTTCTTTGCCAAAGGCATTTATCCCTTCTAGAAATGTCCTCCCCATTGTCTTCTGCCTATCTTAACTCCATCTTTCCTTCAAGAAAGATCAAACGTTATTCCTTTATACAAACATCTCTGATTATTCCTACCCAAAGTCATGTTTCCCTAATATGGACACTAACACCGGATCACTTACTGTGTATGATACTGGCTTATACTGTTTATCTTTTTCTGTTCTAGAGATCATGGTTCATAATGTAATAGGGCTAATTTCACTAGCTCTATTTTACAACTACTTTTACTATTTCATAGTCTGGTGTAGTCTTATCTCTTCATGTATATTTCATCCCTCTTATAGGAGAGGAACATGGTCTTATTATACATGTTTGTTTCCATATATCACCAAGCACAGTACCTGGTACAGAGTAGGCTCTCTGTAAGTAGTTTTTTCTGAATTTAGTGTGGCAGCAGGCACAGTAGAAATGGTACTGGACTGAAAATCAAGAGGCTTGGATTTGACTTTCTTGATTGTGTCCTGTTGAGAAAATCATTTTCATTTTTCTGGACTTGTTTCATCAAATGTGTAATGAGAGACTTGATGACTTGATCTTTAAGTCCCATTGCAGCAACAACAACATGTGATTGGTTTGGTAATAAAAGTCTTATTTCTCCCTCCAACTCAACAAATGCTGTAGTTAGTAGAATTTCCTATAGCTGCAAGAAATTTATAAGGGATTAATTTTTCTCATGTAGCAAGGGAAATGGGCTTGGTACTCCAGAACTGGCTCAGGTACTTTTTCTCCTTTGCTTTACCATCTTTTTAGCATTTTATTTTTTTCTTTATCAGTCACAAGATGGCTGCTGTACCTCCAAGCCATCATTCATGCTCTCTAGTCAGGAGGAAAGGGAAGGAATGAAGGGCAAAATGTGTGTCAACTGAGCATGTCCCCCTTTATCAGCAAAACAATAGTATTCCTAGAAGCCCCAGCTATAAGACTTCCACCCTCTTCTCCCAACCAACTGTATGGTATGTGGTTACCCTTGGTTGAAAGAGAGTCAAGGAAATAAAATGTTCTAGCTAGGCATGGCTATCTCAGGAAAGTTAATCTCAATCTCTCCTCCCTCTCTTTTTCTTTCTCTTTCCCCCACCCCCAATCAATCAATAAGGGAGAAATGGAGAATAAATTGGTAAGGTCATTAGTAATGGTGTTGCATAAATATCTATATCTTCACATATTTACATTTTATTAATTATTGAATAATTGTCATAATGAAACATACTGTCTATAAGCAAATAAGAGCCAATAAAACATTTAGAGGAGGGGAGTTAAAGGACTTTAGACAATTTAGTTTGGGGATGTACTGCAGTAAGTGTCTCTTCATCTTTGGATTTCCTTGTCCAGAAGGTTCTGTTGTATTTTTTTTTTTTTTTTTAATTTTATAGCTACTTTATTTATTTATTTCTTTATTTTTGGCTGTGTTGGGTCTTCAGTTCTTGCGACGGCTTTCTCTAGTTACGGCAAGTGGGGGCCACTCTTCATCGCGGTGCAGGGACCGCTCTTCATCGCGGTGCGCGGGCCTCTCACTATCGCGGCCCCTCCCGTTGCAGGGCACAGGCTCCAGACGCGCAGGCTCAGTAGTTGTGGCTCACGGGCCCAGCTGCTCCGTGGCATGTGGGATCTTCCCAGACCAGGGCTCGAACCCATGTCCCCTGCATTAGCAGGCAGATTCTCAACCACTGCGCCACCAGGGAAGCCCCTGTTGTATTTTTTAAATTGTAACTTTGTTGATAAATAATTTGTGTACAATAACCCATATCTATTTTTAGAGTGTACAATTTGTTGAGTTTTGACTGGTGTATGTATTCATGAAATGACTACCAAAATCAAGATACGAAACATTTCCAGCACCGCCCCTTGCCCCAAGTTTCTCATGCCCCTTTGCAACCCATCCCATTCCCTACCCCCTGCCTTGGACAACCACTCATCTGCGTTTTTTCACTATATATTCATTTGCATTTCTAGGTTTTTATATAAATGGAATCATTCAAGATCTACTCTTTTGTCTGGCTCCTCTGCCTGAACATAATGATTTTGAGATTCCTCCATGTTGTTGCATGTATCCATAATTCATTCCTTTTTATGGCTGAATAATATTCCGTTGTATGCGGATACCAAATTCTTTTTTTCATTCACTTGCTGATGGACTTTTGGTTGTTTCTAATTTTTGGCTATTATGAATAGTGCTGCTATGAACATTCATGTACAAGTCTTTGTATGGACATACATTTTCATGACTTCTGGCTAAATACCTAGGAATGGGATGTATGAATTGTTTGCTAATATAAGTTTCACTTTTAAGAATCTGCCAGGTTGTTTCCAAAGTGCTTGTGTCCTTTTCATTCCTATTAGCAATTCATAAGAATTTGAATTGCTCCACATTCTTGTCAGTACTTGGTGTGGTCAGTCTTTAATTTTAGCCATTTTGGTGGGACTAGGAGGCATTGAATTTTTTTATATTCATTTTGATCCATTCGTGTCACTTACATTTATTTCTAGTGACATATTTCCATGATACGTAAGTTGATTATCTTAGGTTTTTGAAGTAGACAACTCAAATTATCTGAAAATAATGATAATTTTGTTTCCTCCTTTTCAACTATAGAACTCATTTAAAAAATTTACATCTTTATGCAGTGTTAAAACTCCTGAACTTATATTAAATAATATTATGTATAATGAATGCTCACTATTTGCTTATATGATATATTTATGTTATTCCCAGTCTAATGGCAATTTCTTTAGTGATTCAGCATTTGGGATAGGTGCTTTTCACCATATTAAAAAAAACAAGTTTTTGAAAATTATTGACAAAGAGGTTTGTTTTTTTAAAATCATAGCTGCATGATGAATTTTTAAAAATAACTTTTTGACATCTAGTGACATGACTTCCCCCTAATTTGATTCAAATCCCTTAGGTGAATTTTATTGAGTACATATTATTACAAATTTTCTTTTGTTAGTATTTCATTTATAATTTTGTCATCAGTATTCATAAAGGATATTGATCTATATTTGCCAGGTTTTCATATTGGCATGGTACTATCTTTATAGAAATCAATATGGAATCTTTCCGGCTGCATTCATGCTTTGGAATAATTTATAAAGCATTGATAGACAGTTTCTTGACTGTTTGGAAGAACTCATCGTATGAACTTACATGTGCTTTTGGAAGAAAATCTCCAAAAACCTTTCTGAATATATTCCATAGTTATTAATCGATTAATGTTTCCTACTTCATGAGTCTTTATTGGCTTTAACCACCCCCTGGTCCCTCTGACACACACAGTCATTCATTTCATTGTATTGTTAATTTCATTAGCACAGGGCATAATTTATATGCTTAGCAATTTAAAAAATCCCTGTATCCATGGTTTGGCTCTTCCCTAGTTTCTGCATTTGCCTTTTATTAGATTATTGATTTATTATTTATTAGATTTTCTTAGTTTTGCCAAAAATACTATTGGATGTGTTTATTCATTTAATACTTCTGCTCTTTTAAAAAATTATTTGGTTTTGACTTTCCTTTCTATACCTAGTTGCAAGTAACATCTGTTCTAGCCTAGAGGTTCCTTTTCTCATCCCCACTTACGGGTGTTGGTGATTAGGTGAAGGAGCTATTAGGAGAATGGAGCTCCGAGAAGATACCAGCCAATCCTTCCAGTCTTGTTCTGTCTAGTTTCTGAAGCCTGATTCATGTGTTTTCTCTGGTCAATTCCATGTTTCCTACTATTTTACTTCCACCTAGGATTCATTCATTCATTCACCAGATATTTTTTAAAACGTTTTTTAAACCACAGGCACTGTAGCACTTGGAATTGAGGCTTAAACAAAGGAGATGAATTCCCTGCCTTCACAAAATTTATGGTCCAATAAAGTAAAGTTTACAGTAAAGAGATAAAATAAAGTTAATGAAGGGTTACATTAGGAAAATACAGGGTGCTATGGGAACAAACCAAGAAAATGTAACGTAGATCTGGGAGGACCTGTTTCGTTTCTGATTTTTGTTCTAACCATTTATTTCCCACTATGGCCAGGAAGAAGCCACCCACTGGCTTTTATGAGGTACTCTGAGACCATGCAAGATTAAGTCATGTTTCTCATCCTCAGATTATTTTAATTTAAGCTACTTGGTGTGGGAGGAAGAGCTGAATCAATAATATCAATAAATCAGTGATGTTTGTGCTCCAGGTCTAAATTGCAAATAAATCCTTAAACAGAATTAAAAATAAATGTAACAGTAGTAAGATTATGATTGCAGGGAGATGAACTAAAAAATGGAATAAAAATACTAAAAATGACTACATAGCTACTGGAGTTGTGTTCAAACATAATTCATGAGAGACTGTTAGTCTTCAAATGGATAAAATTGATTTGGCTGTGTGGGTGGGATGAGGGAGAAAGGAAGAACAACACATCCTCTTTCTACCCAATGTTATTGCAGCTACACAGCTATCAAGATGCTTAGCATTTCTCAGAAAGCAGGAGTCTAAAACCTGCTGCTAAAGGTAGGAGAGCATCCATCGGTAGAGGGAACAATCTGTCATGAAGTGACATATCTCAAATGTGGTAGCTGCATTCAAAAAAAAAAAATAACGTAGCAAGTTTCAACAGGAAAATCAAGTTACAGAACTGAGTATTTAGCATGGGTAGGATTTGCAGTGAGCGTGAACACTTACCACCATTTCTTCTACATTCTGAACCTATAGAGAAATAACCACAGTAGTCAGTTGAGATGTAAGGTACAGTATTTTTAATTGTTGATAAAGTGAAATTGGATAAGTCAACTTTAGTGGGAGCCTCCTCTAACATCCTACAACTCTTGACTTTGAGACTTAATGGGGGTGATGAGAATGGAGAGGAGCTCCTTACTTAGACCCCAATGTTAGACCATGCTACCTAGGGCTCCGTTGAGTCTGAGAGCCAAGGGTGAGGGCTCACTTCTCAACAACAGTCTTTAAGTACATGAATCCTGCCTCATGGAGAAACAGGAAAGGACAAATATCAGACTCTCATTATGTCAGCAGTCAGATGAATCCCTCTCCTCCCATGGAGTGTGTGCATAGAAGTGGCAGGAGCTACTTCTCCCCAATGCTTGTCTGAGAATCTGGAGATTTGGGGAGATTTCTTATTGTATGAGTTGCTGCAGGAGAGGAAAGGACTGGTTCCCTTCAAGAGTATGTAAAAAAATGTATAAACGTATAGTATAATCACATAATTCCTGAAAAAAATACCAGAATGGAAAGTCATCAACATTTTGAAATATTTATCTCAGTTAAATGAGATTATGAGTGATTTTTATTTCTATATTTTCTAATTATTCTCCAGTGATCATGGGTCTCTTTCATAATTGAGAGAAAGGCGATACCATTTATTTTACAATATATTCATAGTGAAGGATTGTATTTTGAGCTTTCCCATAATAAAGTGGTTCCTGAAAGCCCTTTACTTGGCAGACAGAAGATTGTAAATTCTGGAAGGACAGGGATTTATTGTCAATAACAAATCAATGAATAGACTGTTATTTGATACCTATCTCATACGAGACATCATTTTATGTGCTGCAAATACCCTGGTGTACAAGACAAAGTCTCATCCTTCTAAAAGCTTTTGTTCTAGTAGCGGTACAAACAATGAAACATGAACAAACAAAAAAATGTAATTTCAGGTACTGATTAGTGTTAAGATGAAAATAAAGTAGGATTAGGTGAATATCTGGAGGTGTGATTTTCCATGCAGAAGGAACTGAAAATAAAGGGCCTGACAGTTGGGATTTTAAAACCAAATGATGGCAGGGGAAAAAATGACACAGGCCATGAGGCAATATGGAGCAGTGGGAACTCTGATAATCTGGAGAGTGCAGGTCCCATCTGAAGGAGTCGAGTATCAGAAGTATGAGCTTAATGTTACTGGATATTTTGATTTTTCTCCATGAGAAACCAGAAACACATATTGTTAAGAAGTCTCCCAGTTTTTAAATGTTTACAACCAATTTACAGTATTTTGGGCCAACAACAAAAAAGCACACAAAAATATGTCTGAATTGAATCAGTGCGCTTCCAATTTCTAACTTCTTTTATAAACCATAGAGTTTAAGGGATCTTAGAGATCATAAAGTTCACCTAAGTGCTAAATATGTGAGAAAGTTGAGGCCCAGGTAATTATTGGTCCACAGCTGAGAAAGTTGTTCAGGTGGGATTCATACGTGCTGTTCAGAGCTCTTTCTGTTACACGGGAGAACCTGATACATGTCTTATTTTCTCTGACTCAGTCCATGGATTATTTTCCAACATATCTGGTACCGTCCTGATTTATTTTGTTTCCTTTCCATATAGAGATGTATGAAGGGGCAAACCAAATGAACACATCTCAATTATGTATAATAATCACAGCAATTATTGGCATAATAGAGTGGATATTTGATGTGAGGACAGCATTTGAAAGAGACATAAAACAGTGTTTAGGTGTGAGAGTATTACATCACCTAAATGGTAATTGAGTCCATTCAAAAATGAGTCAAAAGCAAGGAAGTCTACCACTTTGATGTTGGACACTTTAAGGTATGCTTTTACTTAGAAGAAGGCTACAGGGGAATGCCATATAGGGCTCAGAGTAACTGGTGGAGAGATTCTGAAATAAATGCAGCCTCACTTTTCCTCTGTGTTGTTTTCATGAATGGTGATGTTCCCATCCTCACATGTTTTTTATTATAATGTTTGTTGGCAGAAGAAGGTAACGTAATAACTGATGAAATAGCAGAGAGAATTAAGAGAGAGACCAGCCTGGACAAAAAGCACTCTGAATGTCTCTTTTGTAATTATTTTGCAATTGTGTTTGTTAATCATTAATGTAAATGTTGGTTTCCTAGTAAATTCCATTTCTGGTTTTTGCTGTGTCTCCATTTATCGAATGAAAGAAAGAACGAAAACACAAAGAATAATACTTTAACATAATGTTTAACTTGAGTGAAAAAAAATCTGACTTGAAAATAGTTTAGCATTTGAATATCCTGGAGGGAGGTAACTGCTTAGTGGTGAGCAGGAAACAAAGATACATCAGTAGAACTGGAGTGGAGAATTTCTTTGGGACATCAATGGGCCCCATTTTGAATTCTGAAGATTAGTCCTATTATGGAAAGTTGGGAGGCAGTGAGGCATGTAATTCAGGAGACCTGTATACTAAGTACTGGATCTGTGATTGGTTAATGTTGGTTTAGTTCTTGAATTTTCTGTATGTATTATCTTATCTATTAAATAGAGCCAATAACAATGTGATGCCAGACCAAAAGCTTTAAAGATAGAGAGTGCTGAACCAATGCCTAGGTACTGAAGAATCTCAGTTAATATGAAGACTCTTGGATGGAATGGTTCTTGAAAGTTGGTGCTTTCAATCAACGACCTAAATATTTTTTCTTAAGATTTGTTCCTGGTGCAGCTAAGAATTGTCACCTATATTAAGTGAGGCAATTTACACAAAAGCACTCCCATGAGTACACTGACATATATAAATATATGTATATATCAGATGTGTGTTTGTGTGTGTGTGTGTGTATATGTGTGTGTGTGTGTGTGTGTAGACTGAATCTATGCTGGTTTGGTGAATTGAAGAGAAAGGCTGTCAGGTTGCTATGTCCATAGCCTCCCAGTTGAGTCTTGTCTTGGTGGAATTTCTTTAGGTTAGTGTGATCCATCTTCTCCCTCCCTCCCTCCCTTCCTTCCTTTCTTCTTTACTTATAGATCATATATCTATAATGGACTGGATCTAGGAGACTGATTTATATTAACTAAACTCTCAAGAGGTTTATCTAAAACCAGTTTGGCATTCACTGTTGGTTAGCTGACTCACCCACCATCTATAACCCCCTTCTCTCTAGCCACTATTTCAGTAAGGATAGCCATTGTCACAGTTCTGGCTAACAGATGTAAGCAGAAGTCTCTAGCACATGTTTTCTAGGAAGTTTTTGCTTTTTTTTGGTTTTGTTTTGTTTTTGCCTTTTTGATGAAAAAGGACAGATTCAATAGGCACCCCTACTGCCTTTCATCCCTTGTCTGTCTTCCTTATTTCTGCTTGGGATGAGGATATGATACTTATATCCTTACGATACAGCAGCTATCTTGTGACCATGAGATTGCTCATCTAAAACCAGTAGCCAAAAGAAATATATGAAGAGCCTGGGTTCTTTAAGGTGGTGCCTCTCAAACTATCTGTGATCAATATCATTAAAAACTATTTCCAGTCATTGTGGATTGATTAAAATACAGTAAAATGAATAAATAGAAAAATGAAATGAAAAAGACTTGCAAAATACAAGTACAAATATTTTATTATATTCAACAGGCATAAAATAATTCTGTCAAATTGTTATCCAAGTTTCTAAATGCTTGCTCTGATTTTCTATGCTTATCTATATTCATTTGCTAGGGTTGCCATAACAATACACTACAGACCGGGTGGCTTAAACAAGCAGAAATTTATTTCCTCACAGTTCTGGAGGCTGGAAGTCCAAGATCAAGGTGATGGCGGATTGGGTTTCTCCTGAGGCCTCTTCCTTGGCTTACAGATGGCCATCTTCTTGCTGTGTCCTTGCTGTGACTTTTTCTCTCTGTATCCCTGGTGTCTCTTCATCTTTTCATAAAGACAAAAGTCATACTGGATTCGGGCCCCACCCTTATGACCTTGTTTAACCTTAATTACCTTTTCAAAGGTCTGTCTCCAAATACAATCACATTGTGTTTAGGGCTTTGGTATATGAGTACTGGGGGCACATAAACCTGTCTATAACATTATCACATACCAGTAACAACCAACTCATGGGCTGGCACCGGCAGCCCTAAGATGCAAGTGGTTACTGTATCAGTCCTGGACTGGTACCTCCAGAATTCTTGTTTAGTGAGAAAAACACACTCCTATTTGTTGAAGCCACCAAGTGTCAGGTTTCTCTTACTTACAACTGAAAGATTCTAAATGGATATTACCAGGAAGCACATTTTTAACATTTATGTTAGTAAACATAGCTGACTTGAGAACCAAGCCAGTCACATCCATTGGAGTGTTTTTCATTATTTGGTTACTTTGCATTCCCAGTATCCATTCTTCTCTCTGCTGATAACAGGTATCCTTTTACTTTGGGAACTCTTCTCATACATTGCATGCAATTTTCATAGGACTATCAATCAAGGTACTTTGCCCTCCTGAGGACGAAGGACTCAAATCAGTTCATGCCTGTTCTGTGAACTTTGTCTTACAAACAAAGAACCCTGCTAGTAGAGTAGGTTAATTCAGAAGACAAGGACTATGAAGTCTGTTTTGTAGCAGATAATCACAAGAAAGGGAGGTACTTGAAGCATCAGCCCAAACACTGCATCCTCTGAGAAGAATCTTTAGCTGATTCCAACACTTGAGATGCTTTGTCCTGTGTGTTTCTATAGTAGTTTGTATATACTTTCCCCAGAGTGATTATTACATTATATATAGCAAATGTGTGTTTACATCTCTCCTGCCCACTTAGCATACTCCATAAGGAGAAGACCTTTTAATCTTTGTATTTCTAGTGCCCAGAATAGTAGAGATACATAATCGGCACTTAATAAATAATTGCTGAGTGGATGAACTGAATATTTCAATTTATTTATTTATTGATAAATTCAGTCAAGAAAAATGGTTCAGCATCCAGTATGCACTGTGGAGGCAGTGGTAGGGATGTGAAGATGGATAAGATATGAATCTGACTCAAGAGCTTTGTCATCCAGGCGATGGAGAGGTGCAGTAGGAGAGCAGACCCAGAATACCTATTCATTCATCCATACAACAAGTATTATCTATGAGTTAGGCATCATGAGCAAATATGCACTAGCCGTGATGCAAACATACTTTCAAAGCACCTCATGGAAAGGTCCTTGGAGAAGGCAACACCTGAGCAAGCCATAAAGAATGAGGAGATAATTTGAAACAGTTGCTGAAGATGATATGAATTGGCTGAGAAGACAAATCCTATTGGGTATATTTGAGGTCTCAGATGATGTTTGAGACAATAATTTTTGATAGTGTCTACATGTCTGACTGTGATTTTCTTCAGTGCTCAGGTACAGAGTCTTAGAAGCCAAGAATGTGGATGGATTTTAACAGTGACCCAACATTAGGGATTTATTGGGTGGATAATAATAAAATAATGGCATTGAGTATGCTAATGAGAGAGTGGTTCACACAATCAACTCAGAGAGTGGTTCACACAATCAAATCATCCACACAAGAATGTGGATGGATTTTAACAGTGACCCAACATTAGGGATTTATTGGGTGGATAATAATAAAATAATGGCATTGAGTATGCTAATGAGAGAGTGGTTCACACAATCAACTCTTAGGTCCAGCCTGCGTAGGAAAGAACAACCAGGAAGTGGGCGACCAAAGATGGAAGCTCCACTGATTCAAAGAGCTGATTGAGCTACACGTATATGTATGTATTTTATATGTATCATCTTACATCATCCTTACAACAACATTAAGAAGGAGATAATTTTATTGCCTGCATTTTTTTTTAGGTGAAAAGAAATCGAGGTAGAGAAGTCTAGTCACTTAACTGAGATCATATACTCAGTAAGTATAGAGATGACATTAGGATAGGATCCAGGTCACCTGACCCTTCTCTATCCCCTGGACAACAAAGCTCTTGAGTCAGGTTCGTATCTTACAGTGGAGATGACACTACGATAGGATCCAGGTCACCCCGCCCCAGAGCCTAAATTTTAAACTGTTATGTGGAAAGTATATTAATTTCTAAAATAGAAAAAATTAAAATGTTTCTAAAAGTATAGTAGTATAGAATCAATGCATGTTCTCCCAAAAGTAATACTAAATAGGCATTGGCAAATCCTTGCTTTTACAGAATTTGCTTTTCTCAGTTATTAGATTGAAGTACTTGATATTATTGAAATTTCACCACTTCTGACCTCTAAAAACATTTAATATGGTTCAACATAACACTACAATGTTATGGCGTTGTATTCTTGGTACTCTTGGTGTAAATGGCATTAACTTCTTGCTAGGCACATGATGATATGTTTGGCCAGGTGACAGTGTCCTTTGTCCATTGAATTATATTCTTTATGAAGATCTGTTTGCTTTGGAGACACTTTAAGAACAACACAGAAGCAAGCCCCTTCTGGTGTGTTCCTTTGAATGAGGACTTATGAATCCTTAGGGAGCATCTTGTGTGCACCTGAAAGTCCATTATGTAATTATGAGTCTTTTCTCCTTCATGCCATGTGTAATAAGAGAATTTAGGTGAATAAGAATTAGAATAAGTCCTGGACAACATGGGTCTTATAACTGATCATTTATTCTGTATTGGTTATTGTATATCAGACTGTGCGGGTTTAAAGTTATGTGAACACAACATTAACCAAGGCTTGGGATATTGCTTTGAAATGCCCTGAGATAGTGTGATAAATAAAAACAGCAGAGGGAGAACATTTTCCTTGGAATACCTTATGTGAAAGCATTTGACGTGATGCTAACAGGTATTGAAAAATGAAACCCTCAATTGCTGTTCGACCTTCATTTATAATTTACAAATATCACACAAAAAGAATTATAGGCATCAGAAGGGGAATAAGTAATATAGCAATAGAAAGCCATCAAATAATTGTGAAAACAACCTCAGAAAAATCACACTTACTTCCTTTGTAAAATAAGCTTATTTCACTTTGTCACTTGTTGTAGGCCTGTCATCGAGGGGTTGACCTAATTCTGTCTTTTCTCTTGTCACCCCTGCTAGAGAGAGGTGAGGGAGAATAACATTTACTGTATTAATTAAACTTATTCTTTATCCCTTGAGAACTAAAAGAATACTTTTCTCTCTTAAGTTTGATTATATAATTGTCCATTATTGCTATTACTAAAATCTTTTCTCCTAGTTGCATAAGATTTTTGATATGAGCAATAAAAATATGCCCAAACTGATATTTAAATTTAAAAAATAGGGGCTCCCCTGGTGGCGCAGTGGTTAAGAATCTGCCTGCCAATGCAGGGGACACAGATTCGAACCCTGGTCTGGGAAGATCCCACATGCCGCAACTAAGCCTGTGCACCACAGCTACTGAGCCTGTGCTCTAGAGCCCACAAGCCACAACTACTGAGCCCGCATGCCACAACTACTGAAGCCCATGCACCTAGAGCCCGCACACTGCAACGAAGAGTAGTCCCCACTCGCCGCAACTAGAGGAAGTCCGCGCACAGCAACGAAGACCCAACACAGCCAAAAATAAATAAATAAAATAAATTTATTTTTTAAAAAAAAGTAATTTTCTTAATCCCTAAAATCCTTCTGTTTGGCTGCAACAACTTGTGATAGTGAACTTTGGAATATGTGGCACTTTTTCTTTGAAGATATAAAGGACTGTCAAATACTATAAAAATTGACCTTGTTTCTCTACTGCAGGATAACCAGTCTTTGGGGTCCTTATTATCTTTTTATGCAGATGGGGTCAGTTTTTTTCCCCAGAAGCATTCTTGTTGTTTTGCCTAAAAGTAGTATTCTAAATGCAGCTGTTAGAACTAGTTAGGCAAGCAAATCAGTTAAAGCATATATTTACTGGGACGTTATTTTCTTGCATCTACGGCAAGGAAATGTTGAAGTACTCTTCTTCTTTTTCCTTTTTTTTCTTTTTTTTTTAACATCTTTATTGGAGTATCATTGCTTTACAATGGTGTGTTAGTTTCTGCTGTATAACAGAGTGAATCAGCTATACATATACATATATCCCCATATCTCCTCCCTCTTGAGTCTCCCTCCCACCCTCCCTATCCCACCCCTCTAGGTGGTCACAAAGCACAGAGCTGATCTCCCTGTGCTATGCAGCTGCTTCCCACTAGCTATCTATTTCACATTTGGTAGTGTATATATGTCCATGCCACTCCCTCACTTCGTCCCAACTTACCCTTCCCCCTCCCTGTGTCCTCAAGTCCATTCTCTACGTCTGCGTCTTTATTCCTATCCTGCCCCTAGGTTCTTCAGAACCTTTTTTTTTTTTTTTTTAGATTCCATATATACGTGTTAGCATACAGTATTTGTTTTTCTCTTTCTGACTTACTTCACTCTGTATGACAGACTCTAGGTCTATCCACCTCACTACAAATAACTCAATTTTGTGTCTTTTTATGGCTGAGTAATATTCCATTGTATATATGTGCCACATCTTCTTTATCCATTCATCTGTCAATGGACACTTACGATGCTTCTATGTCCTGGCTGTTGTAAATAGAGCTGCAGTGAACATTGTGGTACATGACTCTTTTTGAATTATGGTTCTCTCAGGGTATATGCCCAGTAGTGGGATGAGGATAAAAAGCAATAACTTTTTTTCCCCATGTTAAGGATCTTCCAGTGAATGCTTATGATGACAGGGATTATGTGTCTGTCACTGCTGTCAGGAGGCTTAATCCTCTGTGATCTTGTAGCAGTGACTGCACATTGAGAGCTCTTACATCATGTCCTTCTCCCTCAGAGCCAGGGCTCCCTGGGGGCAAACAGTGGTACGAGCTTTAGAAGACTCCATGGGCAATATTTTTGGTTCTTGTTTACAGTATTAAATTTGCTTCTGTTTGATGAGATGGAGGGGTTTTGTTTAAAGGTTTGCTTTATGGTACGATTCCTGCTAATCAGTTTCTATTTAGTTTTCCTCTCTTGTCAGCCTAATTTCCTCTGCATATGAATCAGTAAATCAGTTAACAAATATTTATTAAGCATCTACCGAGGGCCACTGTCCATGGGATTTCACTGGGAAAAATATAACTTCTACATTCAATAAAATCATAACTCAGCAATTCTGAAAGTGTGTTCGGAAAGATACTAACCAAAGAGAGGTACATAGGCAAATATATTTGTAAAAATCTGAATTAAATAAAGGTAAACTGTATTCTTTACTGTAGGAATTTTCAGAACCTCAAGTATGGTAAATATGATTTGTAATCTTTCCCAGGGGAACATATAATGCAACATTTTCCAAATGTGAAGGACCATTTGAAATTACTTTTTATGGAATAACTCAGAGGATGAGCTATACTTTAAAGATATTTTGGGAAGTGTTCCATAATTTGAGGAGATATATTTAATACAATGAAATGTTATTATCAGAATCTTCCTCCATGTGGCTTAAATTCTATGCATTTTCTTGGTGAAAATTTCTCGTGTCTGCAGTAATCTAGAATAATCCAGGGGCGTGCAGATTCCTGGGATACATGGCATTTTCCGAGGGGTACCTGAGGAAATGGACACTTTTAAGGGAATCATTTTCCAGATCCTCAAGCTTCACATGTTATTTCTGTTTTTCCCACAAATTGATGTGGGAGAGAATGAGCCTGGTTTTGAAGAATCCCACTTCCTTTCACAGCATGCCTTCTCTCACCTTACAAAAAAATGCTGGCTCTCAACCATCTAGATATTTTCCATGGCCATGGAGTGAAATTCTTACTCTACACCAAAACCAAGAGACAGGTTGGATAGTTGGTGGCATTGTTGAAAAGTGAATGACTTTAATGCCTAGGTAAAAATTTTCTTTTGTAAGACAGATGTTTTCAATTCAGTAATATTGCAGAAGTATCTAATTGACGTCGTCTGATGGATCATTAAAAGTAGTTTTGGTGTGATCGCTATGTGATATTTTTGGCAACTATAGGGAAAGAGCTGGAGAATTAAGTACCTGATAAAATCAAACTCCTTCCATTCCCATTCATTCGTTTAGATGAACAATTTTTCCCTGAGCTTAAATCTATAGAAAATAAAGACTAGGAATGGAATTAGGGCTGTACCCCATCTTATTATTATTCTATTTGTAGTAATGGTAATGTATAGTATTCATCTTGGATTATGAACTATATAGGGGAAAGCTCCAGCCTCATCCATTTAATTAAGAGATTATTACCAATAATAGTTTACTTATTGTGTTAATAATTATTTTTGTTTTGAAAAATTGAGCCCTATAATATTTGTAATCATAACTCAATGCAGAAATAATTTTTAGTACTTAAAGCCTTCTGGTCACTCTGTGTTTAAAAATAATTTACCTTTCAATTTAGACACGTTTTTGTTACACTGAAGTATGATTCAGTGATCATTAAAGGCTCTCAAGCACAAAATGTCTTTTCTTAGGGTAAAATTCTGTGGAGGAATTGAAATGAAAATACTTTAAAGGGAATAAAGAATGATGTGAAATTTTAGACTGGAAGAGTATGCTTTTATTTATTAAGTGAATGGTGGTTGTTCTCAACTTGCTGTTGTGTTTGGATTACTTTGGATAAATTTTACAGAGTAATCTAATAGTTTAATTTAAAAGTGTCATTATTTGTAATTTGCCAAAAATTATACCTTTTACAGTTAGTTACAAACTAAAGAGGAAATTTTATTTATTTAGGGAACATTGGTTTATAACATTATATGTTTCTTGTGTACATTATGTTTATACTTCTGTACACACTACAGTGTGCTCACCACCACAAGTTTAGTCTCTGTCCATCACCATGTAGTTGACTCTACCCATTTTGCCCTCCCCTTGACTCCTTCCCCTCTGGTAACCACTACTCTGGTCTGTGTATCTACATGTTTGTTTTTCTTTAGTTTGTTCATTTATTTTTATTTTTTAATTCCACATATGAATGAAATCATGGTATTTGTTTTTCTTCATCTAATTTATTTCACTTAACATAACACCCTCAAGGTCCATCCGTGTTGCTATAAATGGCAAGATTTCATCTTTTCTTATGGCTGGGTAGTATTCCATTGTATACATATACCACATCTTCTTTATCCATTCATCCAATGATGGACATTTAGGTTGTTTCTATATCTTGGCTATTGGAATGAATATAGGGGTGCATATATCTTTTCAAATTAGTGTTTTTGTATTCTTCGGATAAATACCCAGAAGTAGGATAGTTGGATCATATCGTAGTTCTGTTCTTATGTTTTGAGGATTCTCCTCACTGTTTTCCATAGTGGCTGCACCAATTTACATTCTACCACAGTGCAGGAGGGTTCCCATTTCTCCACATCCTCATCAACACTTGTTATTTCTTGCTTTTTTGATAATGGCCATTCTAACAGGCATGAGGTAATGGTGAAATTTTAGATGTCAAATTATAGATGCACAAGTTTTTCCTAAAAACTTTTTCATGGAAAAAGGAGCAAAAAATGTTTAAAGACCACTGATTTAAGCCACAGTCTGTGATTACTAAATATTCTTCTGTTGTAATCCCCTCACTTACTATGAATTTGCAGTTTGCTCTGTGGATTTTCATTGTTTTTGGATTGTTTTGAATTGTGATCTGGGTTCTTCAGTATATAATTGTGATCTGGATGCTTCCACACATAACCATTTCTTAGGGTCTTCCTTAAACTGGTATTAACATACGCTTTTCAGTGCAAAGTGTTGATCTTTCTTCTAGTACCTGGTAGACATATGCTGCTATTACCATCATCCCTTGTCTCTGAAAAAGATGTGAAGTGGTATTAAACTGGTATTAACATACGCTTAAACTGGTATTAACATATGCTTTTCAGTGCAAGGTGTTGATCTTCCTTCTAGTACATGGTAGACATATGCTGCTATTACCATCATCCCTTGTCTCTGAAAAAGATGTGAAGTGGGAAGAGCTGGCTTATGCAAATGACTTCAAGTTTTTAGAGAACTGAGGGTGAAGTAGGATGTGGTATCAAAGAGAGAACACCAGTGTTTAGAGACTAAGATTCAAGGTCTGTGTAACCTTGGATAAGTTGTGCTGCTTCTTGCAGCTTTAATATTTAATGGATTTATCAGTAAGAGCCCTTTCGGCACTAAGATACTTCTCTTTTACATTAAATTTTTTAAAATTTTGGTAAGAACACTTAATGGACACCTACCTTCTTAACAAATTTTTAAAAATTTAAACTTCTCGTTTTGAGATAATTTCAGACCTAAAAAATGATGCAAAATTAATATAATGAATTTTCATGTACCTTTCATCTAGCTTCCCCAGATCTTAACATCTTACATAACAGAGTATATTTATAAAAATCAATAAATTAGATTAGATGGTAGTATTGTCTTAATGTTAGAGACCTCATTCAAATTTCACCAATTGTCCCATTAATGTCCTTTTATTTTCCCCTAGTCCAAGAGCCAATCCAATCTCTTGTTGCATTAAGTTGTCATGGTTCCTTCACCTGGAACAGTTCCTAAATCTTTTAAAAATCTGGAACACTTCGTAAGTCTTTTTTTTTTTTTTTTTTTCCTCTTTCGTTGCCTTGACCCATTAGAAGAGTACCAACAAAGATTCTTTTCTTGAACAACTCTAGTCTGGCTCCTGAGCCTTCTTCCAGGCCTATCTGTGGCCTTCCTTATAAAATACAGTTTTAGCAAGAACCCTGCGAAGTCAGTTAAACAAGAATCCCCCACCTTCTATATCGGATCAGGTTCCTCATCCCTCACCGTTCTCCAGGTGATGTCTGATTACCCTAGCTTGTCTTCAGCAAGAATCCCGTGAGGTCAGTTTCCTCTTAGCACTTTTTCATCTACTGACCCCTCACCCTGCTCCTTGGCTGTAAATTCACACTTGCCCATGATGTACTCAAAATGGAACCCAAACTTTCTCTACCCCCTGCAAAATCCCATTGCAGTGGTTTCTATGTCTATGCTAAGGTCCTGAATAAAGGCTGACTTACCATCTTTAAAAGTGTCATGAACATTTTTTTCTTTGACAGTACACACCAGTTATTTTGTAGTGTGGGCTGGCTTATCTTTCTTCATGATCAAATTCAGGTTATGCATTTTTAGACAGAATGTCACAGAATACGTTGTATCCTTCTCAGGACAGCCTATGAGGAGGCATCTGATATCAATTTGTCTCATTATGTGAGACAAGTGTCTCCACTTGTCTGTCTGCCTTTTTTTAACCATCAAAACGTACAGAATCTGAACTTAGGGTAGTTGGTGTTCACCTCTGACTTCACATTTCTTTACAAAGAATTGTAAAATGGAACTTTATTTAGACTTTTCATGGTGAATCTCTGCCAAACTACAGGCATAAAATTATAGCATGACATTTTAAAGAACTTATTTGGAAAAAAATACATAATTCTATATGAAAATGGTTAATCTTATTCTATTACCCAATTCAGTATTTTTTAAAAAGTGATTTTTGAATCAGAAGGCCTCGGATTAAGTTCCTGCTCTGGTTTGTATTAGTTTCATGAACTTCCTGTATTTTTGTTTTTCAGTTTCCTCTTTTATAAAATGAAAATACTTAAGCCTACATGAGTTAATCTTACAGAGCTCTTACGACGTTCAAAAAAAGATAACCATGTAAGTGATGTGTGCCCTTTTGGGTCTCTGCGTGTCAGTGGCAGGAAGGTGGGAAGCGTACTGCTCAAACATCTGTGCATTCTGCACACCAGAACCTCCCCAGTTTGGTCCACAGATATACTTTCAACAATAGTGGAAGCAAGTTTTTAGAATGACCAGAAATGGATTAATCAATAGTATTATAGTATTATAGATTATCTTTCACCCCCCCCACACACACACCCACACACCCTAAACTACACTAATTGCAGGTATAATCAGCACTTGATGCTGGTGTTGAAAACAAACACTTCTCCATTAGGTATCAGTGGCCAAAAGAAATATCCCTACACTCTTTAATGTCCTAGGCTGAGTCATGACAGCTTACACTGGACTTACTTCCTTATGGCAATTTTTGCAACTGCAGGGGCCCAGCGTTTGAATTTAAAGGGTCAGCAACTGAATTTCTACAACTCTAGCTCATTCTTTTCCTATTTGTTACTGAACAACTCTGCGTAAACACACCAACTCCAGGAGCTGTGGTTTTCCATTTTAAAAAGTGGTTATCAAACCCTCTTTGAGCTGCCCAGGAATCCCCCCACCCATCTCCACTGTTGTCATATGCTGCATTTTATTTAGGTGATTGACTTTTAGAGACAAACAACTAAGATATCATTAAAAAAGTGTATTCCCCTTACTCCTTCCCAGTTTATTTTCTCTTTTGTTATCTCCTACACTGTTCATCTCTTTATTAATCATTCAGCAGAAATTTCTTGAGCTCTTCACATGCGTCAAGTGCTGTTATAGGAGGTAGTGACCTCGAGATCTCATGGAACTTAATGGTCAAGTACAACAGGTAAACATAAAACTCTCTCCTTTCTGTGACTTCGCTCGTTGGCCATTTCATGCCCATTTCCATGTGCATTATAAAATATGTGCTGTAAACTATAATGAGTTATAATAAAAATGGATTATAATTGTTGATGTTGCCTTCATTGTATGGTTACTATTGATAAGCCACTTGAGCCAGGTGATACACAATCAGGTAGAGAGCAAGTAAAAGCACAAGTGTACCTCCTGAGTGACTGTTTTATATCTCCTGCCTCTGCTTACACTCCCTGATTATTGTCTTTAGTCTTCAAGAAGCACTTCCATGCCCATCCCACTTCCCCACCAGGAGCCAATGAACAAAGCCTCAGCAGCAGCATGTCAGCTTAGAGGATGTCCAGATTGCACTCCTTTGTAAATTCACGTTGGCTTCTAGGGATTGATGGGTCCTGTAATACTTCCCACCTGGGCTCACTCCTTTGGTGTTTTTCCAAAGGACCACTTGCTTCATAAGTAGTAGAACACCTTAGATTCTGATTCAGTGGAACTGGAGTGAGACTCAGGAATCAGCATTTTTAATGAAGATCAAGGGCAATCCTAATGTAACTGGTTAGTTTCAATAGAATTGTAACTTGGCAAAACACTACCATAAATTATGTTTCTTTTTTTGTTGTTGTGGTTGGTAGCCCTTGTCTCTATTGTAGTGTCTAGAGCTTTTCACTCTATTTAAATGACTGACATTATACGGATGTTGTCTTAGACTCACTCTATATCCATGTCTCTCAGGTGCTCAAGAAAGAAACCTAAGGTTACCTTGGGAACATGACTTTTCAACAATTACTCAAATCAAGACATTTGTCTTCTGGAATTGGTTTTCAAAACCATATTATTTTAAATGGAAGAAAAGATTGAAAATTTGAAGCAGTCGTTTACTTTTTCAGTAGAAAAGTATTAATGTTCTACCAATTCTGTTTTATCGCTAATAAAGGCCTCATTTGAGTAGCACAGGACTAAGATGAGGTTCACTTACAATAAAAAGCCAAAAGAATCAGTTGATGGTCATTGGCTCTTGACTTGTGCTGAACTGTTTATACCTCCCTTTGGGGTTTTACTTTTGCACTTTCCATTATCACATTGTTTATATCACCTAAAACATTAATAACAGGGCTTCTAGTTGGTTAAAAAAAAAATCACTGTTGCTGTTTTTATATCTAGAATCGAAATCTAATAGACTTAAGGGGGCGTGAGTTATAGTTATTTAAGCATGTTGATTTCGTGTGTGTGTCTGTGCAGAATGTGGCGGTTGCCATGGCATCTCTGTGCATGATTTCTGTGAAGG
This sequence comes from Balaenoptera acutorostrata, assembly GCF_949987535.1. Taxonomy (NCBI): domain Eukaryota; kingdom Metazoa; phylum Chordata; class Mammalia; order Artiodactyla; family Balaenopteridae; genus Balaenoptera; species Balaenoptera acutorostrata. The sequence goes on from NC_080068.1 coordinate 94,822,759, forward strand.
TAGTGCTGATTGAATCTATAAAAGGATGAGCACAGAAAAATATGTTTATAACAACCATTTTCTGATGAAATTGTTAAAGTGATGCCAATCTGTGTGTGTTTTGTTTCAGTCCACATTCCATTATTAAATGTTTCTTAGAATTGTAGATATTTAGATTGCTGGATGGTTGCTTGAGTCTCTTACTGATGATTTATTAAATCATAATGCTCACTGGTGTGAGCTGAGACTGAAAGCTAGTTATTTATACAGTCCAGTTTACATGTATTCTTAGCTTTTATGCATGTGCTATATCTCTGAAAAGGTGGGTTTAATCGAATTTTTACAAATCAATTGAGATATCTGGCAATCTAAAACAAATCTATTGTAATTTCATACACGAATGACTTTTTTTTTTTGGCAGGATAAAGCTAATAATCACTCTTCCTGTCCCCTACCATGAGTCTGAATGACAGATGAATTATTTTAAGTTTAGTTTTTGAAAGTTAGCGATCCAGCTGAATTCTCCCACTACCTATGGGACCTGAGGCAAGTCAGTTCTTCACTCTGGACCTCAGTTTCTTCTACTGTAACACTGAGGGGGTTGGCTAGAATAACTCTGGATTCCTTTCAGCTGTTAAATATGATTGTGTGTGTGCACGCATACGTGCGTGTATGTGTGTGTTTATGCATACGTGCGTGTATGTATGTATGCAAACGTGTTACATGTCAGATTTGTTTAAAGGAAGGACCATTTTTCTTAAAAAGCTGGTAGTTCACACTAGATGTATTTCAACATACCACAATTTGTTGAAATTAAGAGAACGGCATTTGGTTTCCTTTTCCATTCACAGATTTGTTCTTAATTTTAGGGTAAGACACAGTAGAAAGAGGGTTGATGTTGAAGTCAGACAAAATGGACCTGAAATTGAGCTCTGTTACTGATGACCTGAGTATGTGAGAGAGACATGATTTTGAATTTAGATAAAAGTTCCATGCCATGTTAGAAATGGTGGCACATGCTACACATGGTTTTTTCTCAAATGAATTGTATAGACTGAAAAATTTGAGAAAGATTTTCAGAAAAAAAGAGATGTATTCCCAAGGAGGGGGTTCTCAGGTCCTTGGAACATAGACTGAGCGTCAGTAACTTATGAATCAAAAGTTTCAATTCCACTGGAAGGGAAACATACTTTTGGTCATGTGGAAGTAAGTGGGTCAAAAGTTCACTGGAGCCTTTACATATCTGCTGAAAATAATGCTTGTTGTCTTAGATCGGGTTCCCGAGCAGCAGACGTGGCAATGGAGAATTGTGCAGAGAAATTTTATTGGGCCGTGATCTGGGAGCGACATACCTGTAAGAAGTAGGAAATGGGGAAGACAGGACGGGACAGAGAGAAGCTGACCTGCTTTGTGGATGCAGCTGAGTTCTTAGCTGGAGGTTCTGGAACTGGGATGGCCCTTCAGATTTGTCTCAAATTGAGAGAAGAGGGAGGAGCCTTTATATTTGTCATCAGCCCGTCATTGGCTACAGGTCAGCCTCTGGGAGGCAGTTCCCTGGAGCTGAGGGCAATAGCCCAGTGGTAGTAGCACAGCTAGGAGCATTCAGCCCCAATATTTTCAGCAGCTGGGCATGAGTGGGTTGGCCCTGAGGGGAATCCGTGAGGAGCACATAGTATCCATTAGGCTTATTCACGTCCATATTAAGCAAAGTGTACTTTATTAAATGGTCCTGAGAAATGAATTTTCTATTAAAGTAAGTTGGGCAAACATGTTCTCCTAAAGAACCATATACCATGTTATCATGCTGAAAGTTCTATTAAGAACCTACCAAAAACCAAAACAACCCAAAACTTGTATAACTAAATGTTTCTCATCTTATTTCAACATAAGAATCTATTTTGGCTTGACACCAAGTAACAATATGCAGAATTAGATTCTATAAAACATTCTTTGAAAAATGTTGATTTACAAGCAAATTACTAGGGTGATGGCTATTTAATAGCGTCAATACTTCAAAAATATTTTACCATTCCAACCACTCAAGAATTAAATATTAAACACACACAGGCACACATGTGTGTACTTATCATTCTATTTCTCCAATTTATGCTTTGGATGACTTGGGCTGGTGGAAAAGAGACAAAGGTTAACTCTGTATTCCAGCTTACATTAGCTTTATTCTATAAAAACTTATCTATCCATTCATATATTCTCTCGTTTACTCAACCATCCATTTATTCAAACAACATTTACAGTGGGTCTCAATTGCTGCTCTGGAAGCTAGAATGTAAGCTCCATGGAAGCAGGACTTTCTTGTTAACCACTTCTACCCTCAGTGTCAGCTTCAGGGTTTAGCACCACACAAATATTTGTTCAGTGAATGAATGCCAAGTGAAAGCAGTTAGGCTCTGTGCTAGGTACTGGGAATACAAAGAAAACATAGATCGTGGTTCCTGCACTGCAGAGGCCTGTATCTAGCAGGAACCTTTATAACAATGAAAGATTTAGGATGGAACTTATTATGTAAATGATTTTTAAAATATTATCTGTGGTAATTCAGAAGATCTCACACAGATAAAATATGTAGTAGATAATTCCCTTCTCATGCATATATAATACTCAAGGCCTAAGAGTAATAATCCTTGGATGTTGTTGTTTTGATATCATGTTTTAGGGCTGCTAGGAAGGGGGATTGTACAATAGGATGGGAAGGAAAGCGGTGGGTGGTAAAAATTGACAGTAGTGGTGAGAAAGTCCTTAAGTTTATTATGTCTAATACTGATCAACATTCTTTCTAGTTCTTTGCACATGTAATTAAATGTGCTGAGAGAATTTAGCAGAGCGAATTATAAGATTTGGACTCGGGCCTAAACCAAAAGTTGATGATGGAATCCTTACGGTATTTTTCCGACCCTCTGGATAGTTCTAGGGCCAAGCCATGCGAGCACACCCGCCAGCACGGTGTCTTCCCAAACTGCCGATCTGATCTCCTCTACTCTTTGGCTCTTCTTAAAGAGATAATCTCCCTGCCTAATGGTGCTAAATTCCTCAAGGCCGACAGGATCTTGGCTTTGGGTTGTCAGCAGCCGATTCGTTTAAAAACAGATGGCTGTCATGGACATATATACACTACCAAATGTAAAATAGATAACTAGTGGGAAGCAGCCGCATAGCACAGGGAGATCAGCTCGGTGCTTTGTGACCACCTAGAGGGGTGGGATGGGGAGGGTGGGAGGGAGGGAGATGCAAGAGGGAAGAGAAATGGGAACATATTGTATATGTATAACTGATTCACTTTGTTATAAAGCAGAAGCTAACACACTATTGTAAGGCAATTATACTTCAATAAAGATGTTTAAAAAAAATAAAAATAAAAAATAAAAAAAAAACAAAAAAAAACAGATGGCTTAGGATTTAAGGGAATGAACACCTGTCGTATGGTCAAGGAAATATTCAAAGGTAAATATGAGGAGATGGTTTGACAATAGATCCTTGTATATGAAGAAAGGAAATGAAGTAATGGTGATGGTATTTGGTCTGTTTCAGTATTGTCTACATGTTCTTAGATGGAAATTTATGTACTGTGTTAGAAACCTAAAATATAAGTTGGAGGTCTCCTTTGCTCTTTCTGCTTTTTACTAGATCAGGTTGTCAGTCTTCTTCAGGTAGTTTGATATTATGTCTGTTTCTCTAATTCAGAAGAATATTCATGATAAATTTGAAAATAGGAAGTAATAGATCAGCAAGTTTTATGTCTTTCAGATTCATCTTTTGCTTTTCTTACTGCCTCAGTATTATTGAAGACTTTTTTCTTGTTGATAAAATTTCTAATTTTTGTCCTCTGTTTTTTCCTTGTTTGTACTTTTTTCAGTAATAAAGCCATACCTCTGGCACTATGATGGCTTCTTTCTCTAAAACAGACTTGGAATTAGCACCAAATTGAAATTGGACAGCACAATTGACTACTTCTTTATTCTCTCAAACCTCCTGATAGAACCTTTGAATCAGTCAAGATTACTGAGTCTCAACCCTTCCACACACTTGAATGCGTTTAAAAATTCAGATTCAGGATGAAGTAATTAAATATCCTTCATAAAGAAGTAAAATGATAAATAGAATATAGAAGTCAAAGAAATAGTGTTGCCTAGGTACAAATAAGAATATTTGGCTAACTGAGCTGTATTCAACACAGCATCATTTAGTCTTGGGATGAGAATTTACTTAGGCTTTGCCACTGTATGCTTTCTCAGCTCCTTGAGAAGGTGGATGGCTAAATCCCAGAAGCTGACACCCTAATTTTCCCTCTGGCTGGTCCTATAATCTGTCTTTAAACAAGCTCTAACTTAAAAAAAAATCAGGAAAACAGGACTTCTGCAGCCATTAAAAAAATCTAGACACTCAATTTTTCTACTCAATGTTGGATATCATTCTGCTCCAGTAAATCTGTGGAAGTGATAGTTGTCAGCAGGCATCCTTCCTGCACTGGCCCTCATTCATCTCCCATGGAAAAGGTAGTTCCAAATTCCATTCTGTCCTCTTCCTCCAATCCCATCCCTCCATATAACTTTCTCTGAGTCGTAATAGCAGGAAAAATGAACAAGATTGATTAATTCTTCTTTTCTCTCTTCCACTTGTGACTCAAGAACTAAGTACCTTCTGATCTGAAAACAGTTGCCTAAGTGACAAAGTGGAATTTCTAAACACTTTTCTCAGGGTGTCTAACTAAATCATATTACCTTCTGTCCTAATCAATAGCTAATTAAAACTGTGAGGCTTCTTGTTAAAATGATAGATGCCCTGCAGTTTTAGAACATCTTGAAAACTGATTATCAGCTACGTTTTCCTAAAACAAAAAATAATTCTCAACGTATTTTTAACCAACAGAACAATTCATAAACAGTAGTAGATTTTTTAACAGACCCATAAGCATGTATCTATAAATACATTTGTAAGGGAATGGAGTGGGGGGGTAGAGTGGAACCATTATTTATCATTTAAAAATATCTCAAGTCTTGTCTGATAATGTAATATTGAATAAGCATAATGAATAAAAGACTACAAGCAGTTCTCCTTGGTCTGAAGGTGGTCCACAGGGCAGTGTGCAGAGCTTCAGTGCTGCCACTGGGTCCCCTCTTCCTGGGAGGTAAGCAGTACAGATAAAGAGCACAGACTTTGCAGCCCATTGGTCTTGGTTCAGATACTGAATCTGCTGATTTTTAGCTGTGTGACCTTGGGCAAATTACTCCATCTCTCTGTGCCTCTTTTGAAAAATGCGGATAATCATAGCACCTACCTCATAGGGTAGTGAGCCTTACATTTGTTAATACATGCAATGCCCTAAGAAACACGCTTGACGTGTGTTGAGTGCTCCTTATACGCCCCTCCAACTACTATCAGACTTAATTTAAAAATGTAGCAACAGTCTATTAGGAGACAGGAATATTCTGCAATTAAAATCTAGTAAATCAGCTTTAAACTATACCCAATATTAACTGTTTTCCTTCTGTTAACACTGACATTGCTTGGCTTCATTTTTTTCTTGGAATTTAGAATGGAAGCGCATCGTGCCCTGCAGTGCCAGGCAGGGAGAAGTAACTTTTCCCAGTGGCCCTGTTTCCTCCTCTTTACACTTAACTTGAGGCTTCGTTTAAGCTGATGCTTCCCAAGGGAGTTCTGGGCTGCAATTAAAGCTCAACTGCTATTTACAGGGTGACCTAGGATAGTTCTTACTCCATGTGGATTTTAAGAGCCTGGGAGGTCTAGATCTGCTTTCATATAAGAGAAGCAGGGGGTGCCGGATCAGATTCACTGTAAATGTGTTTTCCCATTCTCCTTCTCTCGTTGTATTCCTTCAGTGCCCAAGGTCTAAAGCTAGGTCACGTGGTTTATATTTGGAGGTTTTACATAAGATTTTAAAAAGGATCAGGTACTGAAAGTCACTACTGAAAACATCTTGCCTGTGACATAGATTTAGACAATCTCATACAAGTAGACTTTGGTGGCAGTTGTTTCTGATCTCTTATGGGTGATGATGATGATGGTGATGGGGATGATATTAGTAGTATCCATTTTATTGGCTACCACTAAGTACCAGTAGCTACCATTTATTGGCTAGACATTGTACTAGGTGTTTAAACGCATTGAGTGATTTAGTCTTCACAACAACCCTGTAAGGCATTATCCCAATTTTATAAAGAAAAATAAAATCGAAGAGGCTAGAAGCTTTCACAAGGTGACACAACCAGTAGATGTTTACCATCCTGCAAAGTTCAGGCTCCTCCACCTAGCAGCGTCACTTTATTACCCGTCAACTATCCTCTAAAAAATTTCTGCTTAGAAATGCCTTCACCCCTAATCGAGATACCTTGACATCTCCTTGATGTGCCTTTCTCTACTGCTTGCTAGTAAATTCATGTTTATATAAATTGCTCTTGTTGACTCCAAGGTATTAGGTTACTTGATGTTGTTATTCTAATTTATGCCCTTTCAAGATGCAGCCACAGAAGAAAAAAGATCTGGCAAAGCTCATGCATTTCCAGATGAGTTTATAAATAGAAGCAACATCATCCAGTCTCTTGAAATAGAGAGACACCAGGAGAGAGGACATTTTCAGGCTTCTCTTGCCTTGACCAGGTCACTTCTTATTGTGTCCTCATTGACGAGTGAAAGTAATTGATCCCCTGTGTCTTTTGAAGGTTTACTGGGTGCTGTTAGTTACAAAGAGAAGCAACAGAATTCTGTTAGCTTCTGCCCATTCATCTCCTTTTAGTAGCCAGATAAAGCCACACTAGCAGTTTGGAAAAAAGACAGTGGAATGAACTTAGTCCTGTTTTATTTGATTCAACAAACATAAAGCAAATGATTAGTCAGGCTTTAAGTTTAAAATACTGTAGAGTACATTTATATCTTGGGGTCATATTTAACTCAACAGCAGTGATAATAGTAATTCAGTGCAGTCTTACACTGAGTCATGCAGTAAGGGGTGTGACTTTATATATAAAGATGTGCACTTAAAAGCTAGCAATCATTAAGTCCCAACTACTTTTTTAAAAAGTCAAGGGGCTTCCCTGGTGGCGCAGTGGTTAAGAATCTGCCTGCCAATGCAGGGGACACGGGTTCGAGCCCTGGTCTGGGAAGATCCCACATGCCGCGGAGCAACTAAGCCCGTGAGCCACAGCTACTGAGCCTGCGTGTCTGGAGCCTGTGCTCCGCAACAAGAGAGGCCGCGACAGTGAGAGGCCCGCGCACCGCGATGAAGAGTGGCCCCCGCTCTCTGCAACTGGAGAAAGCCCTCGCACAGAAACGAAGACCCAACACAGCCAAAAATAAATAAATAAATAAATTAAAAAAAAAAAAGTCAAAACAAGACATTTTCCAATAACATTTCCTGGCAACTCCATCTGCAACTTGTGCAGTGCATATTCTTTTACCCCCGCTTCCACTCAGAAGTTATTGGCTGGGGATTCATGTGAGGCAGATAATGGAATTTTCAGTCTTCTGACTAGCTACCTTCTTGATCTCATGGATTATAATTAATGAGATGGTGGCAGCAGAAAAAGCAAGGGCTTTGGTGGTAAATAGATATGGGTTGGAACCCTAGTCCACATCTTACTATTTCCTCATCTCTTAAAAAATAGACATAAGAATCCCAACCTTTTTTGGTTTTCGTAAGGGTTAAGTGGGGTGGGATATCTAATAGGCTAGACTGGTATCTATACATATACATGGCACCCTGTGTATATATATGGTGCTTGATATCAGTGTCATCTTTCATTTCCCCATCGCTGCCCACCTGTCCTGGTTCTAAAGAATACCTGAGTCTCATAGTCAGATGAGACTACAGGTTCCAATCAGTCCAGACTTCAAGTTCTGTGTCCACCACTTACTAAATTTTTCAGCCTAGAGCGAGTGTTTCTCTCTTTTGAGACTCCAATTCTTTTTCTGTAAACTACTGATCATAATAGCACCTGTTCTCTAGGGTTGTTTTACATGAGATAATGCATATAAAATGTCTAGCACATAAGAAACACTTATTACATGTTTGGTATTAACATTGTTAATGGGAAAGATGTCCTACAAAATGGTCCAGTCCTATAATAATAAGTAATGGCCTCTCATGTGACAAGTGCAGGTCTAAGAACTTGAATTTGCATTAAATCATACAGTTCCTTTAATAACCTGATGAGGTAGGTGTTGTTATTTATAAACATGCCCATCTTCAAGATGAAAAAATTGAGGCCAAAAGAGAGTAACTTTCCCAAAGGCTCACAGCTAGGAAGTGATAGAGCTGGGATTTGAATTCTGGCTGTTGAGTTTCAGGGTCCATATTTTTAATCATTTGCTATATCTTGTCTTCCTCACATGTTATCTTATAGCAGCTCAGTGAGGCAGAAAGGTAGGGAATGTATCATTGTTTCTTATTTTGTGATGAAGAAACCGAGGGTCCAAAGGGTCAGGCTTGGTGAAACTGTTCCTCTCAATCCATGAAACAAAAGAGCCAAACCATCCTTCAGAGGTCCCAAAAGACCAGTAAGAATTCCTGACCCCCTATCTTCTGTGCTTATGGGGAAGAATGGGAAGGAAATTGCCTTGTAATCTCATGTCTTATTTTAAAAGTCCACCTAGTTTAGCACTTTACTCCATAAAGTAACTGTTTGTTTCAATGTAAAAAATATATTTAAAATTCCTTCGTGCTTGAGTGTAATGGATATTCCAGGAAGATGTGTCATGTTTTTCCTATGGATTTTGTGTCTACCAGTCTGAGAACTTGGCCTTAAGTATAATGACAGCAATGCTAAATCATAAAAATTCTTGGGCATCAGTAAGACTCTATATAACTTAATATCAGCATTGAGAACCTCTTTTTTATGCTATAAAGATACCAACCACTTAATGGTATGCATGAGAGAAAGGCCAAGATAAGCAAATTATCCTGGAAGCCATCCCGGTGAAGAAATAGCTCTTGCACTGGACTCTTGAACCCATACATTGATTGCTGAGAACTATCACAATTGGAGTCATTGCTCAAGGCATCGCTTATGGTGAGTTAAAGTAGCTCAGGACTGGTGAGCACACCCTGCCATCATACCTCCTCCTTCCCTCACCCTGGACACTTTAGTTGTGCCAGGTAATTGTGGTCCTTGAGTGCTGTGTGCTTCCTCATACCTCCCACCTTTGCACATCATGCTATCCCCTTGCCTCGCAATATCTTTGCCAACTTCAAAATCCAGCTTACATTAATGCAGACTTTTTAACCTCTAACTGTTGAGTAAATTCAAATGATTCCTCATGGAGAAGAGAATGATGGTGGTGATTTAAAAAGTCAGTATAACAAATGTTTATTGACTATTTGTTGAATGTCGAATGCTGTAGAGGGGGCGTTACAGACATTATAAAGCCAGAGCCTGTAAGCTTTAAATTCAAAATAATAAATAACTATTTGGTAAGTATTGTAAGCCAGTGACTTCATTAGGTGTCGGGAATACAAACACAAGCAAGATGTTTTCTCTGACTTGGAAAAACTTACAGATTGTCAAGGGAACCAAATGTACCAACAAAACCCATATTAAAATGTGATAAATGATAATATCAGATAAAGGCATGAAAAGCCCTATATGGGGTAGAGTGGAGAAAGGGTCTAAGAAAACTATATCATAGGCAGATATAAGGGCTGGACCACCAAGGAAAGAATATGAGTTTGCCATGCTGAAGTGCTGAGGACGATGTCCCCAGAGAGAGAAAACAGCATGAGCATCTTGCAGTTTAGTGCAGGACCCAGGGAAGGGTTTTGTATCTGGAATTAGATGTATACAAAACTGTTGGAAAGGTGGAAGAGCACAAGTTATGACTTTTGACTTTGTGATTATGCCTCCATGTCTATGATCAACAGGCAATTACTGCTGCATCTTCAAGGTTAGACACTGGACCACACTGGACAGAGTTCGGCTGCTATAAATATTCACATCTGTAGATTGTCCATTGTGCAAGAAGCAAGGACTCTGTTGCCCTTCTACTTCCAAGTCTTGCATTTCTAGCTCTTACTGGCAGATCCTCCACTGTATTTTCAGCCATAGCTTCAGAGGATGTAATTGTGTACAGAGGATGTAATTTATTGTTTTCAGCTTTCCATCCCCTCCAATACAGGGTGGGAAGAACAAAAAAAAGAGGTGGAAATGGATGCTAAGACTCAATATCTAATGTCTCACTCACAGAATATACAAAATCTCTTTACAAGGAGGAAGTGTCTTTTATGCGTCAGACACAAAGGACTGGAGATATTAAGATGAATGATATGTGGGCCCCGTCTTCAGGCTGTTCCCTTTGTCAACATTAGAAAAGACGGTTTGAAAGAGCTTTCTTTACAGAGAAAAATTCAAACAAAGAAACTGGTTTGGGGGTCACTTGTAGAATTTAGCATCTGTCACCACTGCACCAACAAAGCATGGTCAATGTTTTGTGGTCAATGAAGCTCTAGGTCTTTAAAAGCAAAAGTATTAGAAAGTGTAATCAATAAGTACTTAATACAGTTGGAACTGAACTCTCCAAGTACTTGCAGAGAAATGTTCTGTTTCATGCCAGGAAGCCTGTTTGGCAGATTGCAATGTCGCAAGTAGTGAGAAAACATAAGTCACCTTGAGAGCTGATTGAGTATAATCAATGATTAATGGCAAATTTGTGGTCCCTTTAATGACCATAGCTAAATCAAATCAGATTGAACCATAAATTTGGATGCTCTCTGGAATTAGGTCATGTAAAAGTAAGCTTTATGAAGAAGAAAAATCAATTTTGTAATATTACTATGAGCAGACTCATAACTCACAACTTGGAGTTTTTTATTTGATGAGGTTTGACTATCCATTTTACATATTTGCATATATTTAATTGGGATGGCAAAGCTGTGTAGATGTAATCTCAAAGGGTTTTCGTCAACGGCCATACATTTTCTTTTGGTTGATTTTATTTCAATCACATGCACTAAGTAATAAATGTTTATTGAATAAGGAAATGTATGAATTTTCACTTAAAATCAGCGTGGGTTCAATCACTTAAGACTAGAGATGCTTTAATTATCATTTTAATGAAAGAAATAAGGAAGTGGACTAGGTTAGTTCACCGTACTAAGGTCTGCTTGAAATTAGTTGAATGGTTTCAGGTCCTCTAGAAGTTTGATGACATCTCATGTTTCCATCAAGATAAACTGAGCAAAATTGTAATCATGTTTTAAAAAGTATGTGATTGGCGTATTGATCTCAGGATTTATTAACTGTATGGGTACTATCTCTGAGGCTCTGGTGTCAATTTCTAGCTGAAATTTAGGAGTAAACAAAAATGGCCCTTTATTGTACCATGTAGCCAGTCAGAAAAAAAAGTGGGGATGGTGGATTTGGTGAGAGAGAAATTCACAGCAAGTGCACCCCCTGCTGGATGGTTTGATTTCCCCCAAGAGACGTTGTAATGCTCCTGGTCTTGCAACTCCCATGTACACCTTAAAATGTTTTTCTAGAGACTGCTGTAGGCACAGACAGCAGAGGAAAAGGCCTATCAGTTCTCTTCTGGATTCAGAGCCAAGAATCAGAGGCTAAGAGTAGAGTCAGCAACAGGGTTAGAGCATGGAGAGCAGACTGGAGACAAGAAAGTGGGACCTTGGGTGGATAAGGGCCGCCACACCCAAGTTGCAGTCATTCTTTACCTGTCAATTTAGTGAATGGTATAGAGAAAAAGTTACTCCTTTTCAGTCAATCAAATGTAATCCCAACGACTGACATTTGTCTGAAATCTTTATTAAATAAGTTTGTGGTCTTAGCGCCACCATAATTGAAGCTCATTCAGTAGGGAGAGAATTGGGTCGTAACATATCTTTGAAACAGCAAAGCTAATTATTATATGTTATAGAGAAAATAGTCTTCACCTTTTGAGGCTACATAATGGCACCCCCTCCAGATGAGCTGCCACAGAGTGTCCATTGCTCATTCTGTCTAAAGACACCAGCATTCGCCAAATTGCTCAAACCCTCCAAAGTGGAGTTGTTCTCGGCACTTCTTCTTCTCACACTCCTCATCTGTCATGACAACGATCCTTTAGAGACTACCTTCAACCTGTATCACGAATGCTGTCCTTTTGTTGCATCATTACCACCCTCATCCTAAGCAGTGGACCGCTGGCGTTGTCAGTGGACCACTTCAGGAGCTCTCCCCTGCTCTCTCTTCTTGCACTGAAACCAAAACTTAAAGTGTAAATCTGACAATGTTTCTTCTTGACTGAAAACCCTCCAAAGATTTCCAGTCTCAAGTAAAGTAAAATCAAAGGCACACCTCTAAGCTTCCTATGACTTGCTCCACTTACATCTTCCAATGCCAACTCCTAGTGTTCTTTACCTCACAAGACTCCTTCCCCGTTCGCTGAATGACCAGCATGCTCCACACTCAAGAGTCCTTGTACTCGATTGTTCCTGTTTTTCCCCCGGAAATGTTATGTCATTCATAGCTCTGCTCAAAAGTCATCTCCTGAGAGAAGCCTTCTCTGATCTCTTATTTAGTGTCCGTAACACTCACATTTATTTCCTTATTCTGCTTTTATTAAACCTTATTGCACATAGATAACTGACTTGACACCATATCTTTTTTTATTTAGCACTTTTGCTTATCACTTATAAGCTTCTTGGGAACAAGGACTTCATCTTCACCACCTAGAACAGTACATGTTACACACTGAGTAATGTTTATTGAATAAGGAAATGTATGAATTTTCACTTAAAATGGAGCCTGTTTCACTATTGTATGTTAACGCCAGGATTCTCATAAGCAATCAAGTTTCAGAACCATGTCTTAGATAATATAGCAAGAAGGGCAATGTATTACATAATCTACCAGCATAATTTAATCATTCCGGTTGTTCCAGTTGTATTGAAAAGGCTCCGCTGTGTTTTGACCTCACCACAGAGACTTCTAATAGCTAGTTTATGTTCGTGAAGACACAGAATATTATACACACATAGACATGCTTTGATCCACTTTGATCTATTTTTAAAATTACATATTTTATGTTTTTCAGAGTTGTCTTTTATTTTTCCCAACTCCAAATATTAGAGATTCTCTAATTCCAGGTCCACTATTGACTACAGCATTCAATCTTTCCTTCCTTTCTTCTTGGGGTGGTACCTTAAGAGTTCTTTCTGTTGTAGACAGCTTAAAATAGAGTTACACAGAAGATCACAGCAGCAATAAACTTGAAAAGGATTCTAACCATGGCATAAAGGGAAAAGCACAGTTCAGAGGAAAACTGCCAGAACATAAAAGAGAATTTACTTTCTACAGAGAGATATTTTTAGGAACTTTCTATAGCAGGGTTGGAGGATTTGACTGCCTGGCAAAATCTGTTACCCCACAGCAAATTTATCATTCTCAGAGGTAGAAGAGAAAGATTCTTGCATGTGGTGATTTTAAGATTCTAAACGTCTTTTCTTCATTATTATTTTTTCTTAAAAATGATTTTCACTTTGTATTTAAGCAGTAAATACCAGAGCCACCACTTCAATGCAATGTTGATGTGAGGAAAAGTATGCTGGAAATTAAACTAGAAGCCCTAGATTCAAATGATTTGCTCTTCTACTTAAAACTACATGACCTAAAGTAAACTATTCAATATGGCGGATGGAGATACTTGTTTGTCACCATATCTGTTTGCCCCTTCTTCCTGGGTACATAGCCCATAGTTGCTTATTATGAATGGCCATGTGACCAAAGTTCTTACTGTATTAGTTTGCTAGGGCTGTTGTAACAAAGTACCATAGACTGGGTGGCTTAAGCAACAGAAATGCATTTTCTTATAATTCTGAAGTCTAGAAGTCCAAGATCAAGGTGTTGACAGGGTTAGTTTCTTATAAGGCCCCTCTCCTTGGCTTACAGACAGTCATCTTTCCCCTTCCTGTATCTTCACATCATCTTCCCTGTATGGCTCTCTCTGTCCAAATTTCCTCTTCCTATAAGTTTATTAGTCATATTGGGTTAGGGCACATCCTAATAATCTTGTTTTAATTTTAAGTCACATTCTGAGATACTGAGGTTAGGACTTCAACATACAAATTTTGGGAAGGTTACAATTTAGCCCATAGTATTCATCAATGGCAAGCAGAAGGGATTGTGTGCAACTGTCATCTCACCCACTTAAAAGATGCTTGTCCTAGACTTGCTTTCTCTTTTCCCTTCACTACCTAGAAACAGCGACATGTGAAATCACCTTGAAGGCCACATGTTGGGTGCCCGGCTATGGGAATTGCTGAAATGTCTTCCTCAGGTAGAGCCTTCATTCTCACCTTGTAGAGTTCTGGGAAAGAGAAGTAGACTTTGTTCGTGCCATCCCACTGATGTCCGTTTGTAACAGTAACTCACCGTTGACTCTAACATATTTAACTCCTTTTGTCTGAGCCCAACTTTTCTCATCTCAAAAATGGGAATAAGGAACTTGCTCGGACTGTTGTGATGAAAGATAAAATCTATGTGTGAAAGTGCCCAACACCACCATGAAGCTAAAACTATAATGGGAATGATTTTCTGCATCCCACTTGGAGAAAAGCCCTATTGTGTTAATGTATGTGAAATTGTTTTATAAATTAAAAATCATCATTCAAATTTCATCCCTTAATGTCTAAACTCTGATTATAAAATTTAGTGACAGGCTTCAAGAGGTCTTTGAAAGCTGAATTTTTAGTATATGTGGTTATTTTTCTTCTTCAAAGGGTCCATAGGCTTCATCAGATTCTCAAATGTATTTCTGATTAGCCACTGAATGGTTTATTTTATCAGACTGGATAAAATCCAGGGTCTTTGAGGGATTGGCCCAAAGCTGGTGCGTTTAGATAATACTGCTCTAGAGGACCAGAATGGGAAGGGTCACCACTGGAAGGGGATGATAGGAGTTGAGGGAAAGCCTCACAAAATCATTGGGATCCTAAAGACAGAGGTTAGAAAAAGAGGTAGGTGGAGATGGAGAGATGGATAGATTCTGGGGAAGCTGCGGTGACTTCCCATCTTTGCCTCAGGGTTTGCCTATCCCATTGGCCCTTGATCTCCTCATTTTGGCCTCCCCTCATTTATATGCTGGGTATCATCAAAAAGATGCTATGAAAGGAATCTAGAGATTTTCTAGTTCAGCATCCCCTTGTGTAGGTGATAAAACTGAGACCATAGGAGAAAAGGGAAGTGTTGTAGCTAAGCTCACACAGCTAGTCAACATAAACAGGCTAGAATCTGGCTCTGCCATGCTCTGTCCACCATACTACATCAATTACAATGTCATTCCCAAAGAAATTAACAGGCCACAGGATGAGAATTTCCCTCCAATAGGAAACAGCATGGCTCTACCTCTCACTTTCTCCTCTTCACTTCCTCCATCTTTATTTTCTATTTTTATCAAAGTTAAACATGTCTAGAATTTGAAGAGTCAGCTAGTGCTACAAGATTGGTTATAAATAACAGCAGCTCCCTACCCTCCGTTACTGCATTTCTCTTTCTATTATAGAAACCACTTGCTCTTTTAGCAGATTATTTGGTATTATCATTCAGTGCTCTCAGTAACATATTAAATTACTTTTTTCCCCCAATTTTGGGCATCATCTGTTGATTTACCATTTTGGAAGATGGCATTTCAGCTCTCTTTTTCTCCTCACTGCTTCTTACCACACATTCTAATTCTTCTTCTTCCCTGTCTTCCCAATACACTGACTTGGAATTTTGGTTATATTAATATCCCATAATTGCATTATTATGACTCGAGGTGTATAACATGGCAATCAAGAGCATGGAATCTGAAGCCAAATGCCCATGTTCAAAATCCACCTTTATCATTTACTAGCTGTGTGACCTTGGACAAATGACCAAATTCTGTGTGCTTGGGTTACCTTACCTGTAAAATGGGGAAATGCTAGTACCCACCTCACAAGTTTGTTATGAGGATTAAATGAATTAACATACAAAGTTTTTAGAATCATGACTGCACTTGAAAGTAATATGTAAATATTTTCTTCAGAGCTGAGCCATATAATATATAATATCTTTTCCTGCAGAATGCTTCCCCTGTAGTTAATGCTTGTGTTGTTTTTTCTTATGAGTAATTAAACCCCACATCTTCAAAGTTGTCTACATCGTCCCTTAAGGTATTCAGATGCATCTCATAGTCTGTTGATTTCATCAGCCTAAGAAGTCTTTCCTAGGAATTCTGGAACTACTCCAACATGGACTGGTCACTCTCCATGCCTATGTCACAGCTGTCATCCTGGGATCACATTTCCCTTTCGTTCTGGGAATTCTTTTAGCTTTTGTCAGTTTGGGCTGCTTGTTTCCTGTGTCCCATGTCTTTCGTCTTTCTCTTTAGAAAGAGTACGTAAGAGAGAACTGTTTGAGAGAATTCTAGGTTGAAAATAGTTTCCATCCAGAATTTTGAAGACATTCTTTAATTGCTTTTGAAGTGCTACTTTTGAGAAATCAAAGTCTTCTGATTCTGATAGTTACGTGTGTGCGTGACCTGCTTATTTTGTGTAGAATCTTGTAGGATCTTCATTTTCCCAGGTGTTTTAAAATCTAATAAAGTTGTGCTTGTGCTTTGGTGTAAGTTTCTTTTTAATCCATTGTTCTGGGAACTAATAGACTCCTTCAGTATATAAACCCAAACATTTTCTTCAGTTCTAGGAAATAATCTTGATGTATGTATGTATATATGTATGAATGTATTTGTTTTGATAACTTTCTTTCCTCCCTTTTCTCTCTTCTCTCTTTCTGGAACTCCAATTATTCAGACATGGGAGCATTTAAGCTTGTCCTCTAACTTTTTTTTGGCTTGTGATTTGGGAGAGTCTTTCAACTTTATAAATGTTATTTATTCAAACCATCATATTTTAAATTTGTAAGTGCTCATTTTAGTCCCTGTTGCTTTTTGTTTCATTAAATTCTGTTCTTGGTTCCTGGTTACAATATTATTATTTTTTCCTCATGGACTGACTGGATTCCACAAAGCCACATTCATAAAAATCTTACTTGGAGGGTGAAAGCCTGACTGTCAGCATTCCAAGAGCTGAGAGGGAGAAACAGAAAACGGGGTTGAGCATCCAGTGTAAACAAATCCATGCAATCCTCCTGTTTGCATTGTGGTACCTCCAACTTCGTGTTTACCTGGTGTCTTCCAGTTAGGGATTAAAAAATTTTTGTCATCTCCAGAAAATACAACTCCAGACTTTGTGGAAGTAGGGGAGGGAAGATACCTAGCAGCCCAGATTGGGGAAAGAGATCTGAGGATCTGATACCTTTATAAATGTATTTTAAATCATTTTTCTTTTTTTTTTTTTTTTCATCCCATGATTCATCCCCATATTTGGAGGTAATTGATAGTGTAAGTTCCTGGGCCTTTGGGAGCTGTTCTGTGATTGTTGTCTTTTTCCCACGTGTTTTTCTCATCTGTAGAGACTTAAGTATTAGACAGTTTTTTCCTTCCTGTTGTTAGAATAGAGTTTTAGGAGAAAGCAAAAGTGAACATGAAGCTGCTTCCCTGGAATGAAAAACTATGGTCATCTTTTGTCGGTAACCTTACCTACACAGAGGGTCAGAATCTTCTCTAACTAGCTTTAGCCAGAGGCCAGGCATTCGCTCTTTATGTGACTCAGTGAAAGTTTTTGATATTTTATTTCCTTGTATATAGTAGGGGATAATCAATATCTATATATCAGGGACTCTGAGAAGACAAATGAGGTAGGGTATGTAAAGTTCTTCACACAGAATCTTGTCCGTATTAGGCACTCTACAAACACTGACTCCTTCAAATCCTTTAGAATGAGGTCACAAAACAATTTTTAAAGGACAGACAAAAGTTAGTTCTTCTTCCCTTTTTCTCTTCTACTTATAACCCTAAGGACTTATTTCCCAAAGCTGCCAAAATTTCCTCTCTAAGATTATAATGTCCTTCCATATTGAATTCAACGTCAGAATGACTTTTTTATTTACACCTTTTTTTAAAAAATTAATTTTTATTGGAGTATAGTTGCTTTACACTGTTGGGTTAGTTGCTGCTGTACAGCAAAGTGAACCAGCTATACGTATATATATATATATCCCCTCTTTTTTGGATTTCCTTCCCATTTAGGTCACCCCAGAGCACTGAGTAGAGTTCCCTGTGCTATACAGTAGGTTCTCATTAGTTATCTGTTTTATACATAATAGTGTATATATGTCAACCCCAATCTTCCAATTCATCCCACTCCCCTTACCCACCCTGTATCCATATTCCATTCTCTAAGTCTGTGTCTCTGTTTCTGCTTTACAAATAAATTCATCTGTATCATTTTTCTAGATTCCACATATAAGCAATATTATAATATGATACTTGTTTTTCTCTTTCTGACTTACTTCACTCTGTATGACAGTCTTTAGGTCCATTCATGTCTCTGCAAATTGCACTATTTTGTTCCTTTTATGGCTGAGTAATATTCCATTGTATATATGTACCACATCTTCTATATCCATTCTTCTGTTGGTCACCTAATCTATGACAAAGGAGACAAGAATATACAATGGAGAAAACACAGTCTCTTCAATACATGGGGCTGGGAAAACTGGACAGCTACATGTAAACGAATGAAATTAGAACACTGCCTAACACCATTCACAAAAATAAACTCAAAATGGATTAAAGACTTAAATGTAAGGCCAGACACTATAAAACTCTTAGAGGAAAACATAGGCAGAACACTATTTACACCTGTTTTGTACACATTAAGATTCTCAGTATTAGTAGTGAGGCAAGACTTCGTAAAACGCAGGCCCAGCCTCAGAGACCTCATAGCTGAAAGCCTGGAACTAGGAGTTTATTGTTTGGAATAGGCTCCTTCCAATTCCAAATGGGCTAATAAAGACTCTATTAGGAAAACATAGACTCCCTCCTGGGAAACAAGAGGCTGTGAAGCTGCCTGTCTTTACATGCTGTTGGAGAGTTTGTACATTTGTTTTGACTTTCTCTAATTAAATTGGAAACATTTTCTTCAGGTGAAGGATTCTATTTCCTTTCCACTATTTTGCACGTTGCGGGTGGCGGAGGGATTTTGAGTGTCCTTGCTTCCCATCTTCATCGGTCCAACAAGATGCCAGCCTCCAAGGTTCAGGTCTGTTCTCTGTGAACTTTCCACGGCACCGTCGTCCAGTCTGAAGTAATATCTCTGCATAGCCCCTTATATGTGTGCTTCTAGTGCCCCTCACCTCTTTTTACCTTGATAAAAGAGATGCTTTTTTCTTCTTCCCGGAGCTGGATGTGTTGCAGTTCCTCCAGTGAATACGTTCATGCCAATATGACAGCAAAGAATGTCTTTGGGAATCTAGAGGACTGACCCAGGTCCAGGTCCTGCCCACTTGGCCCTATGTAAATTTATCAACAAACTTGAATATTTTGAAACCAAAAATCGTGTTCACACATGATTATTCTTAAGAGCGTTAACTCCTGTTTCATCGCAAAGGTATGATAGGTAAGTGGTACCATTAGGATTTTCCAAGCTGAATCTAGTACCCTGAATTCTTGGGCCTGACTCCCCTCTCCCCATTGTGTAATAGCAGTATTGAGAATCCACACTCTTCCTTGGCCTCATGGTGGGTGGAATGTATTTCCCCAAACTTTGTGCTTAGCCACAGGAATATTAGTGGATGTGATATAATAAGGGTCTGGAAATCTGCTACACAGCTGGCTTAGCCTCCCGGGCTTCTGCTGTTTCCAGGAGAAGAAGATATTGCAGGAAGCTCTCTCCTTTTATCCCCAGATTAGCCACACTGGTTGACACGCAGACTCCCAGACTGACGTGAAAACAGTTCAGCTGACTTGTAGATGCATGAGTGAGAAAGAAATGTTTGTTGTTGTAAGTTTTTGAGTTTTGTGGTAGTTTGATATGCACCATTATTGAAAATATTGCAGACTAAGGCCAATAAACCTCTATAATAATATATATTTTCAGCTGCTAGTATGGCTGATAATGTGGATTTCTCTCTCAAAAGGTCTCTGTGGTACATGTGATCAAAGTACTATGGAGTTCCCTGTCATTGTTATTAAGTGATGACACTATTGAATGCCTTTCTTATTTAATGTCTTCTTTTTCTGCTGATCTCTAAGTTCTGTGAATTCAATGGTTATGTCTGATTTATTTCTTCTTATACCCCAGTGACGCTCATGGTACCTAACACATAGAAAGTACTCAATTGATGTTAATCAAATGAATGAAATAAATGAATGAATAAATAAAAACTAGATGGACAGGCCCCCTCCCCCAATGCAGGAAAGCTATGTATTCCCCCATCAGAAAAATTAACATAAAAATGTACATAAAAAGTGTCATGCAGTATGGAAGAGCACATAATATTTTATGATCGATTCTTGAGCTGAAACTTTAGAACTCATGATCAAGATAATGTAGAAGCATCTCAGATAACAGGAGCTGAAAAGCCCCTAAGTTTTGCTCTGGTATTTTCGGAATGGATGTCTATATACATTGGCAAGACTCAGTAATTTTCCAGGGGACAGTTTATTTGGCCAGATGGGTCATTTTCCTGGTCATGCTGTGTATCTTTCTGTATGTTATTTCATCTTTTTCTCATCAAGTAGGTTAAGGGGTAGAACAGGAACAAAAGGGAGAGGGCTCAAAGGTCATTTTTCTAGAACCTAGAAGGAGGGATAAAATATGACCAGAAAAAGTTAACAATGTCTACCAGCGGTCAACACTGTGGATGATGTGATGCATTATACACGGTGAGTGTGAGGCTGTGTGCCGGGCACAGAAGAGAGAAGAGTAACAGGCGGGTCGCTCTTTGAGGGTATTTGTGTCTATACAGAAAGTGGGCAGAATATCCTCATTCTTATTTTTCAGGTTGTACCTCTTTAAAGCAGGCTCTACCCAGTGACATTGGGAAAACAAAGGCAGCTCAGCAGACTGGCTGGATTTATGCTGGGACCATCTGTTAGAATTAAATCCATTTAAACTTGGTTGGAGGAGATTTTACGTGTGGCCCCATGGAAATGGAGAGATAATTTTAAGTTTGGGTGGGATGGGGTTGTGGGTGGGAATTCAGAATGAAGATGAATGAGCTGCAGGCCAATGAGTGCTTTCTTTCTGAAGTCATCTTTTCTTTTTAACTTTAGGTTTATTTATTTATTTATTTATTTATGGCTGTGTTGGGTCTTCGTTTCTGTGCGAGGGCTTTCTCTAGTTGCGGCAAGTGGGGGCCACTCTTCATCGCGGTGCGCGGGCCTCTCATTATCGTGGCCTCTCTTGTTGCGGAGCACAGGCTCCAGATGCGCAGGCTCAGTAATTGTGGCTCACGGGCCCAGTTGCTCCGTGGCAATGTGGGATCTTCCCAGACCAGGGCTCGAACCCGTGTCCCCTGCATTGGCAGGCAGATTCTCAACCACTGCGCCACCAGGGAAGCCCTGAAGTCATCTTTTAATTATATAATTTGTGGTGAGTCATTTGCTCTTTTATAAGTCTCAGAATGAGCCAGTTGGTAGTTTGATTTTGACTTCTATGGTTGGGAGTCTTATGATTTCTCCACTTTTAGACCATTCATTGTGGCTCTCAGGGTGACTTGCGTGAAGTGAACAAAACAGGGCAGAAGCAAGAGAGATGCACACATTAAAAACGGGAAGATATGGTCTGTTCCTAATGGTGTGATTTTAGACAAGATACTTCTTTTCTCCAGGAAATGCCTTTCTCATCCCTTGAGATTATAACCCACATTACTTACGTACCTTGTTCCTGTTGAGATGATTCTTGATACCATAGGTCCATTGGAACCCAGCCATCTACTGAATAGCATTGACTGAAACATTCAAACTCATTTATAATTTTAAGCTGTTAGCAAGCCAAAAAACCCCCTTTTCCTTTTATCCCAAACAAAGAGAGAAAATTTATGGAATTGGCTGGTGTTCTGGCAATCTGTAGGCTTCAGTGTTGTATTTCATTATGAACAATGGAGTAAAAGCTATATTGAAAACAACAGCCTTTAATACTGGACCCAAGCTCCCAACCCAAAAAGCTTATCCACATTTTGTTAAGTTTATACAATATTTGTATTTTATCACTAGAAAAATTCTCCAAATGTTTTATATAATAATATCTCATTTAAATTCAGTGCTTGATCTTAGCAAGAGGATAAATTACAAATTTTCCATCAGTCAATTTTCCAGAGACTAAGGAATATATTTCAGTACTAACTAAAAGAAATTAACAATATTCCATGGAAATCTTTTAAAAAGGCTTCAAGTGCATTTTTGCCTTACTGGACATACTGTGTTGAATACAAGTTAATCTTTCTTTAATAACCAATCATTATTCTTATGTTCATAAGAATAATGTTATACTTATCTTATGTTATAATTATCTAATGGACAGTAAGAGAGCATGCCTTTCTCTCACCTTTATTGCTGGTTATCAGCTCTAATGTTTTTCTTCCTGTGTAAACTTTTATAGTTCATTTCCTATATTTAGGAAAGGTCAGATGATCAAGTTGTTAGAATGGCATGTAAATTAAGAGTCAATAGCATGTGAAGTAAGACCCAAGAAAACTTACAGTAGGAAAGATCTTTAGAATGCATCTTGTTGTCTGTGAGAACTTCGCTATTTACTTCTTGATTTTCTAAAATCATATTCTTGATATGTGAAGTCTGCATTGTGTATGCATGCATATACTCCTACGTAAATATGTACATATAAGTGTGTGTGTGCTTATGTATGTGCATGTGTATAGGGATCCAACATGGCATATGGTCATTTTATCATCAAACAGACCTTGATCAAACCCTAACAATACTCCATTATAACTGTGTGACCTTGGGCAAGTTTCTTGTTCTTTTTAGCCTCACTTTCCTCAGTGGTTAAATGGGAATAGGAATATTTACTTTATAGCACCTAGGACAATTTCAGAGACATGGAGTTGTAAAAATATTAATTCCTTTTCTTCTCTTCTTTATAAAAATAGGTGATCTAGTCTTTTCATCCTGTATCTATTGTCAAATAGATACTCACAGCTACTAGAAATATTGAACTTGTTTGCTATTATAATTAAAAGTGGCATAGTGATTTCTTTAATTCAGTTATTTTGTCAGTTTATTTGTTTGGACTACTTAGTCCAAGAATTGTAGATACATGGTGTGTATGCCACCTCTTTTTCTCCCATAATTGATAATGATTCTCTTTTCCACTGAGCCTAGATGAAGCCTCAGAATCTTTCTTAACACAGTGCCAGCTTCCAAAGCCAATCCACCGGAGCTGGCACATAGGATGAAACAAAAATCCTTGATTTAGTCACTAGATTGATGATTTCCAAAATATCATAATTTTCACTGATAAAGAAGCAGGTGAATTGAAAAGTAGGCAGAAGAGCTTCCCCTAATGCATTAGTGGGTAACAACGAGAGAAAACTCAGGATCTGTTTTGGAGCAGAAATATTTGATAGCAGAAGGAGGACAGTGAAGGTGTGATGAGAATTTCTCATTACTCTAGTCAGCATCCTCGGTCATGATGCCAAGAACATAAGCTTGCTCAGCCCTGGCGCCGGTCCAGGTCCAAGTCCATCAACTCGTCTTATCAGCCCTCCATCTGAAAGGCAGTCCTGTTTTCATGTTCATCTCACAATTTAGATGTCTTTTTTTTTGGTTCTATCATTTCAGAGATAATATTGTTCGTCTTTCAGTCCAATCTAGTGAGTATGTATTAAGCACCTACTATGTGTTAAGCATGCAATTCATACTGTATCCTCGAGGCTGTCTCAGCAGCACTCAAGGTGCTGAAATGCAGGTGGAGATATGTACCTGCTGACACATTGACCCTGTCCACTGTGATAGGTTCCATGAGAGAGGAAGAGTACAGTCATCCTTCCCAGAATCTATTGTCTAGTCTTTTCACCCTGTACCCATTGTCAAACTCACTGCCACTAGAACTATTGAACTTGTTTGCTATTATAATTAAAAATGGTAAAGTGATTAATTATTTTCTGCCAGTTTATTTGTTTGCCCTACTTAGTCCAAGAATTGTAAATACGGGTGTATATGCCACCTCTTTTTCTCTCTTTTGAGTTAATAGCCATCTGGGTGGTTGAGTTCCTAATGAGAGTGAATGGAAAAGTCTAAATCTTAGATGTAACCAACAGTGTGCTAGCTTAAAATAAATCATCTTCATCAAAACTGCCCCCTTCTTTTTTTTTTTTTTTGAAATTCACGTTCTTTTATTTATTTATTTATTTATTTATTTATGACTGTGTTGAGTCTTCGTTTCTGTGCGAGGGCTTTCTCCAGCCGCGGCAAGTGGGGACCACTCTTCATCGCGGTATGCGGGCCTCTCACCATCGCGGCCTCTCTTGTTGCGGAGCACAGGCTCCAGACGCGCAGGCTCAGTAACTGTGGCTCACGGGCCCAGTTGCTCCGTGGCATGTGGGATCTTCCCAGACCAGGGCTCGAACCCGTGTCCCCTGCATTGGCAGGCAGAGTCTCAACCACTGCACCACCAGGGAAGCCCCAGCACTGCCCCCTTTAAAACGTCAGTCAGCCCCAGAGGCTAAGCAGACTCTCTTGGATCTGCAGTGTGGCCTTGCAGAAATGAGTTCTGTAGCTTATTCTTTTGGAATAATCTTTAAATTTATTTGGCAACCCTGTTGTTTCTAAGCAGCAAGCTTAGCACTGGGGATACAGAGGGAAGTGAGATCTCTGACTGCCGGAGCTTCTCACGGTCCAGGGAGGTACCCGACATGTAAATAAGTAATTAGCATAAAATGGAGGCACCAGGAGGCCATGGCTTCTGAATTGATATTGGATGGATGAGCAGACCCTCATCAGGTAGAGAAACGGGACAAGGGCATTCCAGGAGAAGGAATTTCAGCAGGAAACAACAAGGCAGCAAGCATCGGAGCAATTGATGAAGTCATAGGGACATGAGTTATCTGCCATGCTAGTACTTGTGGGATCAGAAGGAGGGAGATGATCAGGAGATGGAGGAATGAGTCAAAATGGGATTGGAACTGAGGTTCAAGGGATGAGACATGTTGAAGTTCATGTCAGAGTGTTTAAATATTAACCATAGGTAAGGAAGCTGCTCAAAAAATCAGTCTGAGAATGACATACTAAGAGTCAGCGTTTGAGCATATCTGTGTCACTTCAGCTAATCATCAGGAAATAAGAGTAAGCTGGTCCTTCTGTCATCCCCATTTTACAGGTTATAAAACTAAGCCTTAGAAAGATTAGGTAATTGTTTTAGGTTATACAACTAGTGAAGGTCAGAGCCATGATATGAGCAGTTTCGTTTGTGGGCTCTGAATCAGTGAAATGGGAGAAGACTAGAAACAAGACATTTTGAGTGGAAATTGCAATATTTCAGGCAGAAGATAAAGACAGCGGGCACCAGAGCATGGGTAGTGTGGTTGAGATAAAGGCTCTGGTGTGGTATGTTTCAAGAGTGGATACTCCTCTGCCATTCTAGAAGGCCTAAGGAATCACATTCCTGTTATTTTAAATTCGGTCCTGTTTAAACTTTAAAGCCCTGTTACCAACTTGACCATCTAGTTGGCTATTTGAAAATAGAACATTCAAGGATAAAAATTCATAACCATTAAAGAAAGTTGAAACAAAAATATTGGAGTTAAATTCTAATGCAGAGTTCCAAAGTGTTCTAAGTAACCTCAATGTTGCTGGAATGATGTATAGTCTGTTAAGTATAGTAATTTTCTCAATTTTTTCACTCAACAGTCACTTATTGATAACCTACTTTATTTCAGGCCCTGTGCAAGGTGATGGGGATGTAGTTATGGGATATAATTTATCAAGGGCTGAATGGGGGATCTTGTGCTTCAGGATATAAGCTCTCCACATTCCTTGGAAAATAATAGTAAAGTAACAGTTCTTATTGAAGTGTGTAGGTGTGATGCTTTTGTTAAAATATTTTAAGAAAATCACTCTCTTAATACCTTTCATCCACACCTCATATTTCAGGCAATGTTATTATTACAAGAAAGGTCCCCGTGATGTACTTTGCACATTTATCAAAGAACAGATTGTAGCAAAAGACTCTACTTCTGTGACAAAATAGAACCATCATTTGCTCACTTAAGCACTTGTTAAATAACCCAATCTGCTACTGAATTAGACCAGATGCCTCCATTTTCACACGTGCTGAGAGGGCAGTTGACACCTCCCTCTTACGCCCCCAGTCATTTATGGCCCTTGCCTACAGGATGTCTCGGTCCTGTTCCAGCTCAAGGTGCTAAGATTCTATAGAGTCAGGTGTTTTCTTCCGGAGTGGCCTGTGGTATTTCAAGTGTGTTGTTCCATGAATCAAGTAAAAGATCCCATAATGGTACCCACCAGAACAGTGCCCATTAGGAGTGATGCCACACTCTGGTAAGTCTTCATCACCCAGGCTAACTGCTGTGTCATCTGCAAAGCAGAGTAAGAATCTGGACCAATAGGTCATATTGATGGAAGGGACTAATATCACAGAATCTCGTACAGGTGGTGCTCAATCCGTGACTAGCTGCAGGGCTAGGACTCACTATTAATATTCATTTTTAGAAGAGGCTTCATTATTAGGATCTGCTTTATTATCCTTGGCTTAGGTCTGCTTGTAATCTTCATTCTGATTTTGCTCTCTGAAGCCAAACACAGTAAGTTCATCATGACTGAATGACAACCCTCTCCCATCTGTATCAGGTCTTATTTTTCCCCAATTAAGCAGCCAGATTTCCTGCTGTTCTTCAGGTGACACCAGGTTCAGACCCCCTCATTATCCTGAACACTTTCTTCTTTATATGCTCTAATACGTCAATGTTCCTCATTAAAATGTGGTACCAGGAACTGAATTTAGCACAGCATCCTAAAGGAAATCTGACCTGTAAAAATTATAGGGCAACATTGATTCCTTACTGTTCTGTCACTGAAGTCTAAAATAGCCTTAGTTTTTATCTGACAGCCATGTTGTCAACTTCTAATACAGAACACTCTTGCTTAAGGGCCTTTGCACTCGCTGTTCTCTCTGTCAGGAAAGCTCTTGCTTAAGATATTCATGTGGCTCTCTCCTCACTTCATTCTGTTCAGATGTCACCACCTCGGCCACCCCAGTGGAAGCAGTGTTCCCCTTTCACTCTCTTGCCCCTTACATGGCTTTATTACTTTTTTCATACAATTATCATCACCTGATACATAATTGTTTTATGTATGAACTGCCTGTCTCCTTCACAGAATGTGTGCTTTATGAGTCGGAGGACTGTTTTGTTCTCTGCTGCATCCCTCTGGTACACGAAATATAGAAAGCACTCAGTAAATATATGTTGACTAAATGAAAACTGGGTGTATGATCAACTACAATTTCTAGAACCCTTTCTCATGAAATGCTGTTAGATTAAGTCTTTGCCCAGTCTTCACTTGGCAAATAACTTGCTTCTCTAATTAAGAAATAGCTCAGGGGCTTCCCTGGTGGCGCAGTGGTTGAGAATCCGCCTGCTAATGCAGGGGACACGGGTTCAAGCCCTGGTCTGGGAAGATCCCACATGCCGCGGAGCAGCTAGGCCCGTGAGCCACAATTACTGAGCCTGCGCGTCAGGAGCCTGTGCTCCGCAACAAGAGAGGCCGCGATAGTGAGAGGCCCGCGCACCACAATGAAGAGTGGACCCCACTTGCCGCAACTAGAGAAAGCCCTCGCACAGAAACGAAGACCCAACACAGCCATAAATAAATAAATAAATAAAAATAAATTAAAAAAAAAAGAAATAGCTCATATTTATTGCATATATTTAGACAATATAGATAAACAAAAAAAAAAAACCCTACTGAAATTCTCTTGTATCTACACAGCATTTTAGTACATAATTTTCTAGACTTTTCAATCATATATATATATAACTAAAATCAGATAATTGTTTACATATTTTAACCTGAATTATTTTTACTGTATATTTTCCCTTATCAGAAATATTCTTATTAAGTAAGAGCATACAGTATTTTACTATGCAGGTATATAATAATTTAACATAATTTACTTAACCAGTCATCAATTATTAGAGATGTAGCTTATTTCTACTTTATTCTAATAGTACTGTATCAAACAGTGTGGTAGCTAAATTTATGGGACACCATAATTATTTCCTTGCAACAAGAAGAACTTTTTGCATCAAAGAGTATAAAATATACAGTGCTGCCGTTCAGTATTGTAAATAGAAACATTTAAACTTTCAACACCCAGGAATTTTTATTTTTTTAGAGGTGGAGAGAAGGCATTCATATACCACATGAATCACATACCATTTATATAGTTACTTAAAGTACAAAGTGACATAGTATTTCTGAATGATGATTTAATTACACCTACCAAGCAAGGAAAACAACAATAAGTTTATAAGTTCATTCTTTTGTCTGTCAAACTTATAGGTTTTTTTTTTTTCCTTGGCCTAAAGGAAAAATCAAAAACATTTTTAGAAAGTTTTATTTCTTCTGTCCTGTTGAATTAATTAATTAATTAATTAAATTTGAATCCCGAGTCTGTACCCAACATAGGAGCCACTACTCTTTTTTTTTTTTTTTCCAGTTAAAAAGGCAAAAACTTTATTTAGTTTTCAGGGAAATACAAGATGCATGTAAACATAAACAAAATACAAAACAACCCAAATCTTACAGTCTAGAAGCATGCCAAGACAGAGTATTTTCTGCAGACCAAAGAATCCCGTCAAAATGACAAAGGACACCTGGAAAGCAGCAAGTCAAGGGGCTGGGTCCCTTCCCCAAGGACGCTGCATTTTTTTTTTTTTTTTTTTTTTAGGACGCTGCATTTTTGTGATGAGAACAATTAAAAAAAAAAAAACCCCACTATTAAAAATATTAGAAACATGGACAGAGTTTAGCACCACCATCGATCCTGGAAATTTTTTAGCACTCAAATTGACAGCACTGGATTCACTGTCCTTTTCTTAAATTTCTCTGCTGAGGGGGAAGAGGGAACAGCCTCCTTCAGACCCCACAGATCCCACTAGGAGCTGGGAGGGGTTGAGTGGACACCGTGAGGAGTGCCCCAGAGACATCCAGCAGTTCACATGCAACATGCAGTCCACAGACCCACGCTTCACGAACCTGCCACTAACACTGCCTTGTTCAGAAGTCACCTTCATGCAGACCTCCTGTAAACTGGCCCTGAAACCCTTTTGCCATCCTGTGTCCTGGATTTAAAGAAAACCTGTTGCAGAGAACAAGCTGTAGATTCAAGAATGGTGGCTCTGTTTACCGTTCTTTCTCTGAAATGCTTAGGAGCAGTATGCCTTGGTCACAGGCCACTAAACATGATGAGTGCATCGCACTCCATCTTCTAAGTCACACCACTGAGGCAGGCTCAGTAAACTGAACCGCCACAGGCATCATTAGAGATACTCAAGAATAACTGGTGTCAACAGAAGAGCAAACGAAGTTGTCTTCCTCCCAGATATGCTTGATGGATGGGGACCCCAAGGTTCCAGTTTGGGGGTGGTGGGTCCCTACTACATGACCCATTATGGTCACTGGTCTCTGATTCAAGCAATTTGAGAGGCTAGCTCTGGATTGGACAAAGGGAGGTGGGCAAACCCAGCCTGGAACCTGAGAGATGGATGAATGTTCCGGAGCCAGGGCGTCAAACTCAAAGACTGGTTTGTTGCTGGCAACTTCCGCTTTCCACTAAGTAAATCAATGACCATTAAGAACCCGCTGGGGACCCAGCTTGAGGAGCCACTACTCTTAATGTTGCACATTTGATAAATAAGTCTGAGTCTTCATTTACAATAAGTTATAAAGTTATGAACAGGATAGACCAAAAAACAAAATCATGTTGTGAACTATTAGATGTCTTGTGAAAGTTTCATTGCTTTTTATTTTGTTTTAATGAAGATGGATGGGGATAAGTGAAATGATATTTAGTAGAGAGCTGCAAAAACAAATAAAATGAAGAGTTTGTAGAGGAATTTAAAACAAAGTAAAATATACAGGAAGGCTGAATAACTAACAGTGATCTATTCCAACAAAGAGAAGTCCCGAGTATGGCTCAGTGTTCAAGCACCCTTCCTGACATTTCTACATCATTCCTTCGGCTGCTGAAGGACTTCTCTAAGGCAAATGCTGATCCATATCTCTACCGAGGATAGAAGAAGAAGACACTCAAAGGTCAAGGTTTTGGTAAGAAAGGAGTCCTTAAGAGCACAGAAGTTCAAGTATTGGAACATTCTGCTAATGAAGATTTTATAATTCTTATATTATCTTTAAGAAATTAAATTGGTTCATTGTAACAGAACCTATGACCGTATAACCACCACCACCTCCCCTCCCCCCGCCAAATAAAAGAAAAACTGATAGTGGCTTAAAACAGTAATTTGTTATTTCTCAGTTTGTAGGCCTGGATCAGGTCTGGCTTATTTTGGTTGGCTTGCTTATGTGCCTGTAGGTAGCCCATGGGTTTACTGGGGACTGACTTGTCTAGGAGTTTCTATGCTGGGATGATTCAGTTCTGCTCCATGTCATCTCCAGCAAGCTAGCACTCCTTCTCAAGAAGGAGGAGCAGGGGTGCAAGAGAGGAGCAGAAATACTCAAGCACTCTCCCGAGATCCTGCAGGCATCACTTGTTAATGTCCCACTGTTTACTGCAAGTCACATGGCCAAGCTATTGGGTGTGCAAGTCAGTTACCAAAAGGCACCAAAATGTAAACCTGGGGGCATTAATGTCACAGTCCTTTACGTGAGAGTGTTTAGTAAGAGCATCTCTCATAGGTGGCCCCCAGGGATTACTAACCAGCTCTGATTTGATTAGACCAAGGTACCCTGATGGCTCAGGCACAGTCACATCTGAAAGCAGAATAATTGTTCGAGGTGTCATTCACATTTATGACTCTATGACAAGATACCTGGACATTAAGATTTTCTTACTGCAGGAGATTGACAAGAATGATATACATCTTTGTATCGGGAATATATTATGGCCCAATTTCAGAATTTTATTATAGGTCCATGTTGACAATAGAAATTTTTAATGCTCTCATTTGATCTTAAACACTAGCCTCCTATATGATATATATGTGATTTCTGTGTTTATTTTACTACATTAGAAGATAAAAAAAGAGATAGCTGCTTAAAAATACCATTAAATGTACTCTCTTCAACCTTCCCTGAATTGTTATATCTGGGTCCCAACAGTGGGCAACATCTGCTAAGAATGTATCCAGTATAAATAAATTCAGTATTCCACAGTGGGTGAAAGAAAACCAAAAGAAGATCTATAAATAAAGTGTCTGAAAAACAGTGTGTTTGGAAAAGCCAAGAAGATAGTTGTTAACTAAACACATTTTAAAAATTTTCCAACACTAATGCAAAAACAAACCAGTAATATTCCTGGAGAGGTATGTATATGTGTACGAAATAAAGAAGATATTCCTTTTCTCCCTACTGGGATTTAGTTGAAGGATGCGTGATTTTGACTAGATCACACAGTCATTATTAATCTGAAGTTTACGAGACTGGAGCATTGTTGGTCGGATGAGAGGAGATAGAAGGGTAATTCATCAGGTCCTCTGGGGCGCAAAAGAATTGCTTTAAAGTTGCCTCAGTCTTAATGGCCTCAGTTATGACTATTTATGTAGTAAGTAGAGGCTCCTCCTCCTCCTCTCTCTCTCCTGGGTGTCATAATGATAATTAAAATGTGCCCATTACTTTCTATTACCCCTGGAAAAATCCTTTGTTGAGAGTCAAGTCACATTTATTATTCCCATTTTACAGATGAGGAAATGGAGGATGAGATGAGATCAAGTAACTTGATCAAGGTACATAGTTGGCACTTCCAAATTCTAGCTCAAGGCTCTCCTTCCTACAGCATACTCTCTATCTCTATATGGATTCAGGGTCACCATCATCCTACTCTTTCCAAAGGCACATGATTGACTTTCTAGGGGAGGAAAGTAGAGGTTCAGGAGGAGAATCAAGCAAGAGATCATGGAGTAGGCATATTGAATAAAGAAAAACAAAGTCGAGGTAGGAAATTTTATAAGAATTGAAAATAGGTGGCCTGAGAGCCAGATGTATTTCTGTATCTGACAACTTCATTTGATCTGGACAGTATTTTGAAGCACAGTTTGGTAGATATTTGGTTGCGACGCAGGCAGATTAGCACCTATGGCATAATACTTACCCTTTTATATGTTTATGTTGCTTGTTTGACTTCTGCAGATATTTGATGTTGTAACTCTGAATCTGAATTTAAATTAAGGAGTTCAGTAAAATTGCATTTTAGACAGTAGATCAAGAAGAAGCACGTATCTTTTCAGAACAGGAGATTGGCTGGTTCTTGTGACCGTTGGTCTGGTGGTCTGTAAGTAGCTGAAAGGAACGGAAACCAACTTCTGAGTAAGGAAACCCTGGATGTGCACGGTGAGGCTGAAGCCTCGTCCGTGAGCCTGCGCAGAGCAGCCGTTGTGCTGGATGAGGTCAGCGTGGTGTTTGGCGTGTGCTCCCGCCTCCCTAGAGAGATCAGAGCTATTGCAACACAATATGTTCTCTGAAAACTGGCTCTGGGAGGAAAAACTGTCATCCTAATTATGTCACAGAAATTGGGGACTGTAATGAAGGTCAGTAATGAACACTCAGTAACACAGAGTGGTGGGTTGGATTTGTTCATGACACTTCACCTCATCCTAGGAAACACTGGGGAGAAAATGTATGCCATTTGGCTAAGGGAAAAAGAAAGCCTTTCTGCTTTTAATCACCTCCATTTTCTAGACTGTTTCAACATACCGTAGAGCAGTTTTGTAGCTATTTTACAAAAATAATAATTAGATTCACTAGGACCAACCAAATTTTTTCTTGATCTACAGACTTCACATTGGATATCATCCTCTTCTAAGTCATGGGTGTCTTCTACCCCTCCTAATCAGTTTATTTCCCTTACAGTTCTTCAAATCATTTGGTTAAGATCACTTAGCTTGTAATAGATACACTCTGACTTTCCCTAAGCTTAGATTCCCATAGTGATCTAAGAAATTAGAAAGCAGACAGGAGAGGATGAGAGAAAGAAATTATTCTATTCCCAGTGATGGATGGTAAGAGCCAGACCTTATACAGAACTTACCATGTACCCAGCCCTGTTAGAAGTGGTTACATACATCGACTCCCTCAATCCTCAGAACAACTCTATCCCCAATTTACTGCTATTGTCCCCATTTTACAGGAAACCGAGGCACAGAGAGAAGAGGTGAGGTATCTAAGGCAATAAGTGCCAAGATAGTACAGACAGTAAGTGACAAGGCTGGGGTTTAAACATGGATTATCTGTCTCCTGAGCTTCTGATCTTGACCATTGTGCTATTCTTTTTCCCTTGGGGAACTGGACAAGCCATTCACACATTTCTACTCAGTGTCTTTGCTTAGGATCCCCCTCTTCCTGGATTGTCTTTCATCAGAGTCTCTGCCTGCCAAGGTCAAGTTCAGTTATCACATCCT
Organism: Balaenoptera acutorostrata; assembly: GCF_949987535.1. Lineage (NCBI taxonomy): Eukaryota > Metazoa > Chordata > Mammalia > Artiodactyla > Balaenopteridae > Balaenoptera > Balaenoptera acutorostrata. The sequence continues at coordinate 94,856,232 of NC_080068.1, forward strand.
CTGTGAAGCCTTACCTAATCCCTCCTAGCTTCTCTGTTCTGTTGCCTCCCTTTGTCATGATATTTATCACTTGGTATTTTTGTCACTATATAGTCATCTCTCTCATCTGAAGTATAGCCACGTCCTTGATGAAGGAGGACATAATGTAATTTTTTAATATTTGTATATCCATGGTGACTGGAGAAGGCATGGCACCCAGTAAGGACCCTTATTGTATTGGACATGATTGAATGGATATGTTTGGAGATACTTGTACATAAATAAGAGTAGGTTTTAAGTTTCTTTTAACTCTATATTATTTAGTGTCAATCTCTGGCCCAGTGGATACTATTTTTATTGGATATTCACTAGACACTTTGATGACTCTAGGCATATGGGTCTCTGTTCATTTTAAAGCATTATTGAAATGAGAGAATGGATAACCTTGACTTAGATGAATTTGAGTAACTTCTTTGATCTTGAGTCTGTTGTTTCTGAATCTTAATTGCTACATTGCTCAGTAAATCAGCAGTGGCCCATGGGTTATTAAATGGTAACATAAATGGTTTGGTGTAGTTCCTTTATGAATCTGACAGAGTGTCTACATTTCTCATATTTCATTAGATGACACTATTTTCCAGTAACTGCTTAATCTGAAATAATGACGTTATGTGCAAATTATGTGAAACCCCATCCACTAATGTTTCTCTGAACACTTAGGATACTAGACTTCTTTTAATTATTTTCTCTGCATCAGAGTCCTCACTGTTTTCTCTGCTACTGCTGTGGGTATTCATGACTAAACAAATCAATTATTAAAATGGAAACATGCTCCTTTTGTGCATTGCCTGGATGTCTTAACAATCTCATTATTTGATGAGTGACTTATAGAAATATTTAACTCATCCTGTTTGACAGATGTCACATGCTCAACAAGAATAATGAAGTACTCTCTGGTACTGAGAAGACTGTGTTTGCAATGGTTTTACTCTGATTGTAGCACTGCCAGGGCTGAAAGGGTTCTGTTTTAATCAAAGCCATGTTTTGGCTCAGAAGTGTTGAATTGTTTGATCTTGATAACCAGTTCCACAGAGTACATTTACAAGGTTAAAAAAAAAAAAAGAAAGAAAAGAAAAGAAAAAAGAGAAAAAGAAAGATTCGCATCAGGTCAAGGTTAATTGTAGTTGGTATTTGCTTAACAATTCATCCCCTATCATTCTAGCTTATGATATGATAAATGAACTACTTGGGGGAGAAAAGGTCAATGCTACATTCAGTTTACTGTGGTAGGTGAGCTTCCAATTGGGAACTTAATTTAAAGAGGATTTTAATAAAGAGAGGTATTTTTAAGCATCTAGGTCAACACAGCACATTGAAGGAATTACTCCTGCCTGTGGGATTGATTTATGTTCAGAAAAGAAAATTTCAGACCTAGGCTCAATGACCAGAGGCTTGGTTTTCACCTGAATTCTTGACTTTTGAATTGTGTTTTTATAATCTGCATCTCCAAAAGCCTCTCAAGCATGTGCATCTCTAAGGGTTCCCACAATATTCTGCAGCCAGCACGATCATTTTGCACATTATACTTTGTTTGAATGGCTTTTTTCTTATATGTAGACCCTGCTGGAAGAGCCTTTTGGATGGAGATTGTGTCCTGCTAACTCTGTATTTGTAGCACCTAGCACAGTGTCTGGGCCATGGTAGAAAAACAAGCTTTAAGTGACACAATAGACCAGATAGATTTAATTGATATTTATAGTACATGCCATCCGAAAATAGCAGATTACACTTTCTTCTCAAGTGCACATGGAACATTCTCCAGGGTAGATCACATCTTGGGTCACAAATCAAGCCTTGGTAAATTTAAGAAAATTGAAATCATATCAAGCATCTTTTCCGACCACAACGCTGTGAGATTAGAAATAAATTACAGGGGGAAAAAAACCCGTAAAAAACACAAACACATGGAGGCTAAACAATATGTTACTAAATAACCAAGAGATCACTGAAGAAATCAAAGAGGAAATCAGAAAATACCTAGAGACAAATGACAATGACAACACGAGGATCCAAAACCTATGGGATGCAGCAAAAGCAGTTCTAAGAAGGAAGTTTATAGCAGTACAATCCTACCTCAGGAAACAAGAAAAATCTCAAATAAACAATCTAACCTTACACCTAAAGGAACTAGAGAAGGAAGAACAAACAAAACCCAAAGTTAGTAGAAGGAAAGAAAGCATAAAGATCAGAGCAGAAATAAATGAAATAGAAACAAAGAAAGCAATAGCAAAGATCAATAAAACTAAAAGGTGGTTCTTTGAGAAGACAAACAAAATTGATAAACCTTTAGCCAGACTCATCAAGAAAAAGAGGGAGAAGACTCAAATCAATAAAATTAGAAATGAAAAAGAAGTTACAACGGACACTGCAGAAATACAAAGCATCCTAAGAGACTACTACAAGCAACTCTATGCCAATAAAATGGACAACCTGGAAGAAATGGACAAATTCTTAGAAAAGTATAACCTTCCAAGACTGAACCAGGAAGAAATTGAAAATATGAACAGACCAATCACAAGTAATGAAATTGAAACTGTGATTAAAAATCTTCCAACAAACAAAAGTCCAGGACCAGATGGCTTCACAGGTGAATTCTATCAAACATTTAGAGAACAGCTAACACCCATCCTTCTCAAATGCTTCCAAAAAATTGCAGAGGAAGGAACACTCCCAAACTCATTCTACAAGGCCACCATCACCCTGATACCAAAACCAGACAGAGATACTACAAAAAAAAGAAAACTACAGACCAATATCACCGATGAATATAGATGAAAAATCCTCAACAAAATACTAGCAAACAGAATCCAACAACATTAAAAGGATCATACACCATGATCAAGTGGGGTTTATCCCAGGAATGCAAGGATTCTTCAATATATGCAAATCAATCAATGTGATGCACCATATTAACAAACTGAAGAATAAAAACCATATGATCATCTCAATAGATGCAGAAAAAGCTTTTGATAAAATTCAACACCCATTTATGATAAAAAAACTCTCCAGAAAGTGGGCATAGAGGGAACCTACCTCAACATAATAAAGGTCATATATGACAAACCCACAGCAAACATCATTCTCAATGGTGAAAAACCGAAAGCATTTCCTCTGTGATCAGGAACAAGACACGATGTCCACTCTCGCCACTATTATTCAACATAGTTTTGGAAGTCCTAGCCACGGCAATCAGAGAAGAAAAAGAAATAAAAGGAATCCAAACATCCTGTTATAACTGCTAACATTTTCCTCTTTTGAAAGCCTCTTGCCCACATGGGAAGATGGAAAGCTCAATCAACTAAAATGCAGGAGACAAACCTGCATGACACCAAGGGTTGAATTTTTCTTACAGCTGCCTCTTGGAAGCTGCTCAACTCACCGATCACTCTAAGGACGAGGCCGTGGCCCAAGGCTGTGAGCCATCAGTCAGACTTCCCAAAGACCATGTCACTGCAGGGAAGCATTATGTGGAACTGAGTGCTAAGAATATTCTTTATGCAAATAAAATACATAATCAAGGATCATCACTTATAGGAGAGCTCTCAGGATATTATTCATCCCAGAGAAAATTTTGTTGGTGCTGTTAAAGGGGATACTTTAAAACAGTGCTTTGGTCTAACATTATTCCTTAAATTTTCCTTGTTTGAAGGAGAAAAACATTATATATAGTAGGGTTCCTTAACAGATCAGGTACTAGAAAGAATATAGCACAAATAAATCTTGGGTCCCCACATGACTCAGTGTATAGAATTACAGTAAAGAAACAAATCTCAGCTGCCTAGTGGTAATGTAAACTTTTCATTGACTTAGTTAAACGTGAAAAGATGCCAACAGAGCAGTTTTATTCTCTCTCCTATTGTTCTTTCATATTTGCTCTGTGGGCTCTTTCTTTCTCTGCCCCTGGATGAAAACTTAGACACGTACCACAGCTTTTCATCCTCCTTAGTTCTAAGAACTATCTCATTTCAGTAAGTCAAATGTCAGTCGTCAGTGTAATAATCAAAACTCTGATCTAGTGACACATGTAGAGCTACTCACCTGCCACCAGCTTGCACTGCTTCAGATCTAGAAACCTCATTGGGGAGGAGGAATGCAGTTGGCTTCTTCCACCATCTTTGATTATATCCTTGCCTTCTCGGTAGCTGGGTTTAGGGAGAGAGGGGAGCAGGAGAGAAGCATCATAGCCTTTTGTGGCTGGGTGGTCACCACCTGTCATTAGCTTTTCTGCATTTCAGGGAGATTAGAATTGACTCATTCTCTCAGGACCTGTACTCTTCTCAGAGAGTCTCCCTGTGGTATAATAAAAAATAAGTATTTGGTCTTCTTCCCAGTTCCTGACACATCTCCTGAAACCCTTGGAATCTCTGAAGTGATGAGTGTCTTTCTTATGCTGAGATGATATGATTAGGGACTCCTAGATAGCTTCAGAGTTGGGGCTCGTTGCCAGATAGACCAAGTCATAATTAGAGACTTGGAATTTTTAGCTCTGAGATTGAGTTCAGTCACCAGTGGTCAGTGATTCAATCAGTCATGTTTACTAGTAAAAACCTTCATAAAAACACCTGAACAGCAGAATTCAGAGAACGTCCAGGTTGGTGAAAACAGTGAGGTGCTGGAAGGGAATGGAAGCTCTGTGCCCAGTTCTCTGTACCTTCTCTTAGGCACCTCTTTCATTGGACTGTTCCTGAGTTGTATTGTTTATAACAAAAAGGTAGTGCTTTCCTGAGTGCTGTGAGTCATTCTAGTGAATTATCAAACCTGAGGAGGGTTGTAGGAACCTCTGAGTTTGTAGTCATCTGGGCAGATATGTGGGCAGCCTGGGCACCCCATTTGTGCTGGCATCTGAAGTGGGAGCAATTTTTTTGGGACTGAGACCTTGAAACTGGGGAATCTAACACTGACTCTGGGTAGTTAGTGTCAGAATGGACTTGAATTGTTGGACAGCCAGCTGGTGCTGGAGAACTGGTTGTTGGTAGGGGCACACCCGCACATTGGACGTCCGAAGTTTTGTCAAGGAGAAGAACCTCTTATTTATGGTCTCTCATAGACTTTCCCTAATGCAGACCTTTGGCCAGCTCTTGTTCAGTCTCCTTTCATATTTGTTATGATCCTTTAACCCGAGGGATGTTTGTCAAGCTGTTCTAGTTTCCCAGGACCTGCATGGGTCTCTTCTCTCAGGATGGGCCAGGGTAGCTGTGTGAACACCCAAGGCCTGAGCCTTGGCCAAGAGGGGGCGCTTTGCAGGTGGCTGTGTAGACAGAGCACAGACACGAGGTCTTGGGTGTCCATACACTTGCTTGTGAAGTCCTGCCCAGTACAGGACAGGACCATGTGTGGCACCAGATGGAGACAGGCTGTGGACCAGGGCCTGGCCTACTCTCCCCTCTCCTACTCTCCCCTCTCCTACTCTCCCCTCTCCTACTCTCCCCTCTCCTACTCTCCCCTCTCCTACTCTCCCCTCTCCTACTCTCCCCTCTCCTACTCTCTGTTCTGGGACAGAACTTCAAGGAGGCCATGAATTCTAAATTCAAACCTGGCCTTCCTGGCTTTACATTTGTCAAATTAGGAAAATAAGACATATTTTATTTATCCGTCTTTTGGCTTGATTTATACTTTTTAAATTGAGACACATGGCATCTGGGCTATCCACGTGACTCTTACCATAGGGGCCCATGGGTTTGGGATGAACCTGGAAGTAAACGTAAATTCTATGTTCTTCTTTAGTTTGGCCTTAAAGGATCTTCTGTGAAAGATTCTTACAGAAACTGGACACCAATTTCACAAAGTTATTTTCCTTTGCTCCTTGACTCCATGTAAATAGGCCATAGTAGGTCTCACTTTATAGCTTTTTTCTGTAGCATCTTATAATTTAATAATATCACCTAATATAGTGTGTGATATACTTACATATTATGTTTATTTTTTATTGCTTGTCTTCCTATCCCCTGCCCACTGCCCTGTATCATCCCTATTTCCATTAGAACCTGATTTCTGTGAGGATATGCCAAGAATCAGAACAGTGCTTGTAACATAGTAGGCACACAATAAATATTTGTGGAATAAAGGAATATATATATATATGCACATATATATGAACATAAGGTAAAATGAACATTAGGTACCTACTCTTTAGCTGGTGAGATTTGATGATGATTTCAATTTATTAATTGTAGTTTTACGTATCTTATAAATTTTCTATAGTAAATCCATCTACTGTAATAATAAAGTAATACAGTGAGTATGTTAAATTACAGTGGATCTTCCTTATCTTTAAATGCTTTATTTCCTGAAAATTGAATATTGTTATATATATGTAGTAGATGATAAAACGAAACTATGATTCTAATAGCTTCATCTTGTGAAGGATTTGGTGTTTCTCACGTTCTCCCCAGGACCTTTGTACCTGACATGATTGTGACCGTTTCCCACATGAGATAGGTTTTTGTATCCTACTCACTACCTCCCTTTTAGTTTTGTGTTTGCGCCTTAGTTGCAGCTACTCTGGCTGTTTTTTCCTTGCCTGCAGCCCAGAGAGCATATACTACAGAGAACACCTGCCTTGTGCTCAGAACATAGGCAGATATAATAATCAAACCACAATTTCTGGTCAAATACTTAATTTGTGCTCAGTTCACACTATGAAAAGATGGTTCTCTTATTTTCAGAGCATACAATTCAATCAAGGTGTCATTTTTTAAAAAGTTGTCTTAAAAATATAAGGGTGATAGAGGGGACAACTGCATATAATGTACTTTAAAAAAGTTTTGTGTCTTTGGTGACACCAAAGCACCTAAACGCATACATTGCTCACAGTTAAAAAGCTGTGACTCTGTGTGCGTGCATTGGGGGTGGGCAAAGTCATGGTCTTGTTTCTTTTTGAATGTCAAGTATTGGGCTCTTTTGAAACACCCCAATTTTTGGTGCTGTTTGAAATAAACAAGCATCTCTCTAAGTCAGGTCATCTGTCTAAGATGGTCACCTGGCTGTTTTTTTTTGTTTTTTTTTTAATAAGTATTTATTTATTTATATTTATTTTTTGGCTGTGTTGGGTCTTCGTTTCTGTGCAAGGGCTTTCTCTAGTTGAGACGAGTGGGGGCCACTCTTCATCGCGGTGCGCGGGCCTCTCACTGTTGCGGCCTCTCCTGTTGCTGAGCACAGGCTCCAGACGCGCAGGCTCAGTAGTTGTGGCTCACGGGCTCAGTTGCTCCGCGGCATGTGGGATCTTCCCAGACCAGGGCTCGAACCCGTGTCCCCTGCATTGGCAGGCAGATTCTCAACCACTGCGCCACCAGGGAAGCCCCACCTGGCTGTTGGACCATCATAAGCCAGTAGGTATTTATGACCAACACAACAATTATTTTACTTTAACTGTGATGTTATATAGAGATGAAACTGGATTTACATTGTCTTCGTTTTAGAAACATAGATAGTGCAGACTCGCCATTGTTCTCTGAGCTCCTCTGCATTTTTTTTATCCATTGCTTACTCAAGAAACAGGAAAAATATGTTTCAGTATGCTTTCTAGGATATTTCATAGTAATGTGGGTGAAATTTTTATGTTTCAGAAATCTCAATTCCAGTTTTAATGGAATTACATAATTCAAACTGAATTGAAAACCAAAGCTCTAGCACATTTTACTCATACGGATATTATTTAATCTCATGTTATTCTAGAAAAGTTATGACATTAAAAAGTTTGTCAGCCTAGCCCCAAAATTACCTCCTTTATGAAAGTGACTGTAATTTCCTCATTTGAAAGAAGTATGTCTTTTTTTAAAAACTCTGCAACATGTGACCAGATCTTTAGTAGGTACTCCATGTAGAAGGAAAAGAAAGCAGACCAGCTCCCATCCTCCAAGAGCTTACATGCAGAGTCATCAAACACACACATACAATTACATATATTTTTCTATTACAGAAGTGGATGAATGTTATGAAAAGACCGACAGGTGGTATAATTAGAATACTGAACTCTCTAAGGAGGAGACCTTGGGGCAGGTGGAAGAGGTAGGCCTGGTGGAGCTTGCATTCATGGCTGAGGCACTGAGGTCTTGAGGCCTACACTGCTTGACTGGCTCGAAATTTTGAGAGAATTTCAGTGTGGCTGTCGCATACAAGTGAGTGGTTTAGATTTTGTGGGCTGGATCTTTTCAGAACATTCCACGGGTAAATCTGTCAAATGCTGTGTTGAGAAACACTGGGAAAGAGAATTGAGCTGTCTTTTCCTTGGGAGTGTGCTGACTGCATTTCTTTGACTGGATCTTCTCATGGTTCCTATAGCAGGAATAGGGACAGCTGGAGGTTGATTCAGATCTTTGCAAATGTGTTGTGTAATTCAGTCACATTGATGAATGTTTTTCAGTACCTGTTATGTGCTTGGTGCTTCGCAGGCACTAATGATAATAATACTAACAATAACAATGATAGCTAACAAGTATACATTTTTGCTATGTACCATAATAATATTCACTGATAGTTGTGTAGCTTTACTGTGTGCCAGAAACAGTTCTTAGTATTACATTTATGTTTTTTATTTTTAATTTTTTTTCTGTATTCTCTCTCTTTTGTTTTTTTTTTTGCCACACCGCACAGCTTGTGAGATATTAGTTCCCTGACTAGGGATTGAACCAGGATCTGTGACAGTGAAAGTGCTTAGTCCCAACCACTGGACCGCCAGGGAATTCCCAGTATTACATTCATTAACTCTTTTGATCCTTATATCAAGCTTTTGAGGCAAGTACTCTTATTATCCCTTTTTTTATAGATGAAGAAAATGAGGCACAGAGAGGTTAGGTAATTTCCCCAAAGTCACATAACCGTAGAAAGTAGCAGGGCTGAATCCAAACTCACATATTCTCTTTCCAATGGCCATGTTTTTATCTGCTATGCTGTGTTGAATTGTGATTTATATTTCCAACTCTAGAGAGGAGAGTGGAAGACACCAACAAAGCTGACTATATATAAGGAAGAATAAAGCGCCATTAATTCTGATTTTGGAAAGGTAGATGGTTGGCAGGAGGCTTGGAGTGGTAGGAGAGGAATCTGGTAATACTTTGTCTATATAAATTATAATAAGCTCCCGATTAAAGGGAATTTAAGACGTGGGCCCACCTGAGAACACCTACTGGCCAGGAAGTGTCCTAAATCAAGGTCAGACCTTGTGGTCAGGGTCATACAGCCCTACTACGCTACATGGACACTGAGGGCAGGGTTCATGCCAACCACAAGTAGACACAGAGAAGGGGTGTCGGGTAATAGGCAGGAACCAAGTTTTCTCCTTTCTTGATAAGTAGTTGGATAACAACCTTGGCACTTAGTCCTGTGTGCTGATTGCTACCAATGACCAGTGATGAGCAAATACATGGCAGCATCTGTGCTGAGGCCTGGCATCAATTACTGACAGCATCTTCAGCATCAGCTGTAATGATCACCACAATTAGCCTCCACAGGGCATTTTACACATTATGAAAGAGTTTCCTTTATGTGTATTGTATCCTGTGTATTGTATCATTTTAATGCCTGGAAATTGATTTATTTTGCCCTCATTTTTGTAAAAAATATTTTGCTTTTGCCAAAAGTAATATATGTTTATAGTTTAAAAAGTGGTACGGATAAGCTTATAATGAAAAACAAGTGTCTTCACTCCCTCCTTCCAATTTCCACCTCTATAGAAGTAATTAGTTTTAACTTATTTTTTAGCTGCTGCTTTTGACATATACCCTGATATATCTAAGTAACCTGCTTACATTGCTATTTCTTGATTTTTCCATTTTAAATATTATCCACTGACTTCTTAGAAGATGAGGATTTAACTTCTTAACCCTCTCCTTCCTCCCTCTTCCCACACACATACACACTGTCGTGTACCCACTTCCACTGTCCCTAGCCTGGCAATTCAGTTAAATTATACCTTTTGGTTATATCAGTATCTTTGTTTTATTACCATGAAATTTAAATATAATTCACAGTTTTAAAATTTATTATACCATGTATCTTATCATGTGCTACTTCTTTTCTTGTCCAACTCTGCTTGGAGTAAATTTTATTTTTTAATTACATAATTTTCTCTGAATGTATCACTCATTAATTCCTGAACTTTTGAACAGAACTTGAAAGTTGTTGTTAATACATTCATACTCATCGAGCGGCGTATCATTTTTTTTTTTTTTTCTGGAGGGACTCATTCCTGCAACCCTTTATCCTCTTTTTCTACTTTTAACTGGCTGATGTGTAGACTTGCTGCATCTGGGATACCACCATCGCCTTTGCCTGAGAACTCCCTCTCTTCCGGGTTGGTTCTTTGGTTCTTTTTTTTTTTTTTTTTTTTTTATAAATTTATTTATTTTATTTATTTATTTTTGGCTGTGTTGGGTCTTTGTTGCTGTGTGCGGGCTTTCTCTAGTTGCGGCGAGTGGGGGCTACTCTTCATTGCTGTGCGCAGGCTTCTCATTGCGGTGGCTTCTCTTATTGTGGAGCACGGGCTCTAGGCGCATGGGCTTCAGTAGTTGTGGCACTTGGGCTCAGTAGTTGTGGCTCACAGGCTCTAGAGCGCAGGCTCAGTAGTTGTGGCGCACGAGCTTAGTTGCTCTGCGGCATGTGGGATCTTCCCGGACCAGGGCTCGAACCCGTGTCCCCTGCATTGGCAGGCGGATTCTTAACCACTGCGCCACCAGGGAAGCCCGGTTCTTTGGTTCTTGAATCCCACTTTCTGATTTATGTCTCTGTTTTGTGGCAGCACATTCTTCAGCAGCTTCCCAAGAAGGACGGCAGGAAACATTTTTGAGATATTGTTTACTAGTTAGCATAGGCTATTATGGTTTCTCAACTTCAGCACTGTTGACATTGGGGCCAGATCATTCGTCCTTGAGGGGGGCTGTCTTGTGCATTGTAGAACATCATCCCTGGGCTCTACCCACTGGATGCCAGTAGCACTCTCTCAGTTGTGGTAAGCAAAATTATCTCAAGACACTGCTAAATGTTCCCTCGCAGGGCAACATCAACTCTGGTTGAGATCCACCAGGCTTTGTAAGCATATTAACCCTCAAACCTCAGTTGCTTAACCAAACAGATGTTTGTTGCTTGTTCATGGTACATGTGCAGTGGAGGTGGGCACAGTATTCTGTTCCTCATATTAATTTATATAATTGTTCCAGAACCCAAGGTGACAGACATGCTTCCATCTTTTATTGGCCCAATAATTGTATTCTAAGGTCAAAGTTGCTGAGGGGTTAGGGGAGCAGGGGAATTTTCACTCTCTCAGTTTAGAACTGATAGGCTTCACTTCTCATAGTCTACTGGCCAGAATTAGTTACATATACATTTTTAATTTCAAGGAAGAAAAGGAAAAATGATATCTATCCCATCTTACAATTCTGAAAATGTCTTCACTTTACCCTTATCTAATTAATAATTTGGCTGGGTTTAGAATTCTCCACAAGAAAACAATTTTGTGGTATAAATGTCATTTCACAGATGAAGAAATACCATCAGAAAGTTACAGAACTAGTAAGTAGTAGAACTGAGGATGAACCAGTTGCCTGATTTCAAATCAGAGGCAATGCTTTGTGTTCACTGCACCCATTTTATTTTCCTCCTGGGCACACAGATGAACTGCATTTGGCAACTTCCTTCTGTTAGATTTGTCTCTGTGACAGTTTTGGCCAGTGGAATGAAGCAGAAGTGATATATGCCTGGACCATAAAAATGCTCCACGTGCAGTTCTCTATTATTCACTTTCTTTTCTCATGGTGAACCCAGAAACCATGAGTTGATTGGTGGCATCATAAAATGGAAAGAGCTTGATTCTCTGAATGATGTTATAAAGAAGAATCCTGCTCCAACCTCACCGGACCGTGAATGATTAAATAATAAACTTTTACAGTGTTAAGCCCCTGAGGTGTTGAAGTTAATTATATTACCAGCTAGTGTTATTTCCCCTGACTAATAGAGGAATGGATACTAGAAGTAGAGTGATGCCATTATAGAAATTTGAAATAAGTATCTTTGATTTAATGGCGAGAAGTAAATGGTAAGAAACTCATGGCAGAGGTGGAAAGATAGTGACCCATGTTATGTGGTGGCAAAACATTTGGTGAAACTATTTCATGTACTGTGTTGAAAGACAGACAATGTACCTCCTATGCCAGCAGCTCTAGGAAAAGTGATTGAAAAGAACTTCTATATTAATGTATAAGTTACAAGAGATGAGAATTTACCAGTTTGCCAGCAGAAATGAAAGGATATAAAAAGAGTCCAGACATGTGAAATCTTGGAGGATTGGAAAAACCAAATGCTTCTCTATCACATAGAGTAGAATACACGAGATTGAGGAATACTTTGAGCAATTAAATTCCGTAAGGATCCAGTTGAGGCAAAGAACAGGTTAAGGATGTGGTCCGTTTTAGCCTGATAGCCTCAAGGCAGAAGCCATTCTATTAAGAGAGAAGCAGGGAGTGACAAGTCAAATAAAAGAGACTTGAGAGCTAGATCTAGAAAAGAGCTTTTGGATTAAAACTCTCAACAAATTAGGGATAGAAGGAAGTAACTCAACATAATAAAGGTCGTGTATGATAAACCTACAGCTAACATCATACTCAACTGTGAAAAGCCAAAAAGCTTTTCCTCTAAGATCAGGAACAAGAGAAGGATGCCCACTCATCACTTCTATTCAATATAGTACTGGAAGTCCTAGTCAAAGCAGTTGGACAAGAAAAAGAAAAGGCATCTAAGTTGGAAAGGAAGAAATAAAATTGTCTCTATTTACAAATGACATGACGTTATATATAGAAAACTGTAAAACCTACACAAACACACACACACACACAAAATTGTTAGAACTAATGAATAAATTCAGTAAGGTTACAGGATACAAAATTAACATACAAAAAATCAGTTGCATTTCTATACACTAACAACAAACTATCCAAAAAAGAAATAGCTTCAAAACAGCATCACAAAAATAAAATACTTAGCAATAAATTTAACCAAGAAGGTGAAAGATATGTACATTGAAAACCATAAAACACTGATGAAAGAAATTGAAAATACATGAATAAATGAAAAAATATCTTGTGTACATGGATTGAAAGAATTACATTATTAAGATGTCCATAGAAATCCCTATTTGATAACAATCCCTATCAAAATTCCAGTGGCATTTTTCACAGAATTAGAAAAAGCAATCCTAGAATTCATATGGCACCACAAAAGACAAAAAAATAGCCAAAGCAATCTTGAGCAAAAAGAACAAATTTGAAGTCATCATACCCCCTGATTTCAAAATATACTATAGAGCTATAGTAGTAAAAGCAGCATGGTACTGGTATTAAAACAGAAACATAGATCTATGTTACAGAATAGAGAGCCCAGAAATAAGTTCACACATTTATGGTCAATTGATCTTTAACAAAGGTGCCAAGAATACACAATGGGAAAGGATGGTATCTTCAATAAATGTTGTTGGAAAACTTGTTTTCCAACAGAAGAATTAAATTGGACACTAATCTCACTCTGTATACAAAAATCAACTCAAAGTGGGTTGAAGACTTAAATGTAAGACCTGAAATCATAAAATGATTACAAGAAAAATCTTGACATTGGTCTGGGCAGTGATTTTTTGGATATGACCCCCCCAAGCACAGGCAACAAAACAGAAACAGACAAAAGGGATTGTATCAGACTAAAAAGCTTCTGCACAGCAAAGGAAACAGTCAACAGACTGAAAAGACTACCTACAGAATGGGGAAAATATCTGCAAACCATACATGTGATGGGGGTTAATATCCAAAATATATAAAGAACACAAGCAACTCAATAGCAAGAAAACAAATAACCCAATTAAAAAATGGGCAAAGGCCCTGAATAGATATTTCTGAAAAGATATACAAATGGCCAATAGATATATGAAAAGATTCTAAACATCAGTAATCACCAGGGAAATGCAAATCAAAACCACAGTGAGATATCACCTCACACCTGTTAGAATGGCTATCATCAAAAAGAAAAAAAATAAGTGTTGGCAAGAATGTGGATATGTGGATATGCCTCATGTAGATATGGAATGCCTCATTCACTATCATGATGTGTCACACATTACATTTGCTTTACAGCTTACGAAATGGGGCATTGGCTCATATCTATGGAATTCACTGGCTTTCCATCTACCAAATCATCCAGAAGCAACTACACAGATAGACTGGTGGAATGGAATATTGATTGAAAAGGCTGACAGTGCCTTGAAGACTGGGGTTCTGTCCAATGAGATGTATTCTTGGAGTGTCTGACCAGTTTATGATTCTCCCATATCCAGAATATAAAGGTCTTGGAATTAAAAGGGTGGAAAGAAAATGGCCCCTTCTTCTTATTATCCCTAAAGGTCTACTTGTAAAGTTGTGCTTCCCATCCCTGCAATGCTTGGATCTGATGGTTTTGAGGTCTTAGTTCATAATGGAGAAAAGAGTCTAGCAGTAACCACTAAAGGTTGCATTGACTAGACGTTGTGGATATCAGCTAGTCATTTGGGTTCTTCATACCAGTGAAATGACAGTTAAGAAAGGGAGTTACTATATTGTCTGGGGTGATTGATCCTGATCATCAGGAACAAATAAGGTTGCTGCTACACAACACGGTCAGGAGGAGATTTTTGGAACCCAGGGCATTTTATGAGACCCCCCTCTCAGTCCTTCAGTGCCTAGAGATCAAAGTAAATGGAAGACTAAAGCAACTCAGCACCATCAAGACCGCTGATGTTTCATTCCCTCAGGAATGGAGATTTGGGTTATTCCATCAAGTAAAGAACCATCACCAGCTGAGATTTGGCTGAGCACATAGGGAGCATGGGGCCACCAGTTACGGAACCGAGGATCGTAATAGCTATGCGTTTTCTTTTTTGAATGCTATATATAGAAGTATTTACCAATTTCTTTTTTTCCTCCTCATTGTATTAAGAGTGTTGGTGGTAGTTACCTTATAATGTAGTCTTTAAAATAAATAAGGGAATTGTAACTGAACTACAAGAGTAGTGAACATCACCCAGAGATGGATAGTTACTGGTAAGACTGGGTGTCCTGGTTTGGGGAGAGGATGAACATGTCATTATTCATGTGAGCGATAATTGGATCATATTCAGCAGAAGAAAAATGTTCTTGTCTTACTGCTTTGAAGTTTTAAGTATATGTATAAGGTTATATATGAACCCTGAGTATCCAGAAGAGCAGACAGTGCCACATATTGTTGGATCTCAGTGCTATTCCTGCCCATTTAGGCTGTCCCCCAGATGTAGGATCTAGTTTATAGGATAGATTTAGAAGGTGAGAGGCAAAGATAAACCATTCTTCTCTGGCAGCAGCTCCTGGCAGGCACATGGCCAGACAGCAGACATGAAATTTGCAGTGGCTTCCTGTGAACTCCTGCAAAACACCTGTTACCATGCTGCAGGCAGTAGGGTCCATCGGTGTCAACTTCTCTGCTTCCCTGCTCTTTCTGAGCTCCTAAAAATCAGCAGCGAGTTTCTTGACCTTTTTCGTCCAGTTCTTCCAAAAGTTTCTAAGCACTTAATTTACTGTCTTAATTCTCTTCCTATTTAAAATAGCCAGAGTGATTTCTGGTCTCCTGACCAACTGCTGATAAATACCTGTTTCCTCTTTTTTTTCTCCTCTATTCCACACTACACCTATTTTGTGTTCAGCTCTGTGCGATGTGATTTAGGAAAGTCAGTAGAAGAAATGGCATAGCTATATTTGGTAACTACTTGCTATATAGCAAAGCACCCCAAATTTAGTAGCATTCAACAACAACTATTTTGTTATACTCACAAATTCCATGGGCCAAGAATTTTGACATGAAAACACCATGGCTTGTTTCTGCCATGTCACATCTTGGCCTATCTGGGAAGATGCATAATCTGAAGTTAACTCCACAGCTGGTTACTGAAATCATCTGAAGGTTTGTTTACTCACGTGCCTGGCACCTGGGCTGGGAGGACTTGATGACTAGTATTGCGGGCTGCAAGGAGCACAGGTGGCCTTTCCACAAGGCTTAGCTTCCCCACAACATGGCAGCCTCAGGGTAGCCAGACTTCTCAGGGGTGGCCCAGCGCTCCAAGCCTTAGCCAGCAAACAAGGTGGGAGCTGCATCCCCTTTCATGACCAAGGTGGGAGCTGCATCCCCTTTTATGACCCAGGTGGGAGCTGCATCCCCTTTTAAGACCCAGCATTAGAGATCACACAGCATTACTTCCACTAAACTGTCTTAGTCAATTACAGCCAGAAGGCCATCAAGAGCCAAGGGGAGGTGCATAGACTCTCAACTACATAGGACTAATGTTTACACGTTTCAAACCTTCAGTACCATCTGATTGAGAAGACAGAACTGCTACACATGCAGTTGTAGTTCCTCTTACCTGGATGCTCTCTCATTATCCAGATCTCAATACAGATTTCATCCCTGCAGAGAACCCTGATCTGACACCACAGAGAAGAGTGGTTAAGCACACTGACAATGAAGCCAGTAGCTCACTGCAAGCTCCCGCACCACTACATACGAGCTGAGTGGCCACAGCAATTATTTACTCTTTCTGTATTGGAGTGTCTACACCTGTAAGAAGATGACAGTGTTACCTACTTTAGAAGCTTGGTTGAAGACTTGTAGTGGATTGAATGGCGGCCGTCAACAAAAGATCTTTTCCACCTGGAACATGTGAACGTGACTTGACTTGGAGAAAGGGTTTTTGCAAGTGTGTTTAGATTAAGAATCTTGAGATGGGATCGTCCTGGATTAGGGTGGGCTCTTAACCCATTAACAAGTGCCTTTATCAAGAGAACAGTTATGTTTGACTTCATAAATAAGTGCTATATGAGTGTTACCTATCTTTACTTATCTCTCCTTCCATCACTCAATCCCATGACTTTGTTTTATAGTACCTATCAATAGTTCAAATTTTCTTGTTTCTTTACTTATATATAGAATGTAAATATAAGCACCTTGATAGTAGGGTCCCTTTCCGTCTTCTTCACTGTTGTATCCTCAGTCTTTTAAAACATGATAGTAGATATTAGATGATCATTATGTACTGAAAAAAATGAGTAATCAAGTGGATCTAAAAAAATCACAGAAAAAAGTAGATGCTAAACTATAGAGTCAAATAGGATTTCAAATGGGAGATACGTAGTGTAATGGAATAGTTTAAAAGTCTTCATGAAGGAGGTGGAAATTGAGGTGGGATTTAAGGACAGTGAGAGTTCAATGTGGGGAAAGTGTATTGAAGGTTGGAAGCAAGTCTTATTTATCTTTATATTCCCATTTTACAATATGTCTGGCATATAAAATATACTCATAATATATTTTTAAATTGAATTTAGGATAGAAACATTCCAGGAAGTGAGTAGTATGAGCGCCATATAGAAGGATTCTATGAGGAATAAATATGTAAGTAAAACAGGAACAATTAAATGTCTGAACCCATTTGTTTGACTGAAGTAGGATTGAAAATCCTTTTCGTACATAATCTCCTACAATTTATTTACTACTGATTCCATTTTACTTAGAAGGAGCCTCCGTTCTCCTGGAAATATGCCCACAAGGAAGAGAAACCCCTAATATTTACCAAAACCAATGCCTACTCCAATTTGCTGTTCTGAAGATAGATAGCTCTTCTAGCATTCTTAATCTCTGCTTATGAAACTAATGACTTTTTAGTTGGCCTGCTCGTCACAACTTTCTTCTTCCCCATGCATTAGAATGAATCTACCCTTAAGTAAATCAGGCTGTTTTTCCTTTGCTTTTTTTATAGCTCTTTCTCTTGGCTGCACATATGGTTATTGCTTCTTAAGGAAAAACAAACCAAACATGAACTCTTTCTTTATTTTCTGTGGCTCCAAGCTATTCCTTTTCAAAAGCAATTTCATTTTATTAATAGGTGAGTGAATTGAACTGATTTTCCCACTCAATTTCTAAGCATTTTACCACACTTCTAACTTAAATCTTCCTTTATTGTTATAACAGACCAGCAGACCATTTTCCTTTTTTGTCTCAGTTGTGCAATGACCCGTATGAATACAACTACTTTAAAAAGATGCCATAACAAGTAATCAGAATTGTAAACATTTAACATCAACATACACTGAAAAATAACTCTCCAGAAAAGGCAAGCATCTACCAGAAACACTGTGGTAAAAATGAAATCATAAAAAGGAGACATTGCAGTAAAATATAAAAATACAACTATAAATATAAAATATAAATAATTTTGCTTCCTGAATAATGTTTTTCCTTTGTTTCATTTTATCTCATATCTATGATGAAATGTGTTGAATTTTAATGAGGAAGAGAAAAGTTAAAGCTAGTTTAAATATAGGCTTTTTTTTTTTTAACAATAGCATCTTCTTTTGGCCTCAGTTTCATCATCTGTAAAATGGAGATAGTTATGTGACTGTCTCTTGGGTCAATTCACTGATACATGATTTTGTGGGTTTTGTTTTATTTTATCTCATTCCTTGACACTGTGTTGAGATAGGGATGTTTATTAAAGGGAAATGAATAGACATGACATTGAAATATAGAGCCAGTCTAATGATTTGCTTTTTAAGTTTTTAAAGGACACTAGCTAAGTTTACCTAAATTGGAAAGAAAAGAATGAAACTCGTCTTTATAAGAATTAGCAGAGTGGTTCATCCTCGAGAAATGCTCTGTAGAGCGTGAGGCTGCAAAATGGGAATAGATCTTGCAAAGATTCTGCTTTAATTCACACTAGTGAGCAATCTCCATAAAGGGCCAGAGTGGATCTGCTTGGGCATGTGGTGCCCAGGCTGGGCTATAGCGACAACTGCTAATCAACAGAGGTGTCACCTGTAGCACACATCTTTTACAAGGTCTGAGCTTATTTCACTCCAGGGCCTTTCTACATCACTCCCTGGTTCTGTGATTAAGTTAGGTACCTAGAGAGTCATATTATTATTATTTTTTCTACAACTGGGGTGTCACTTAGTTGAGTCCTGCACTGTTTATTTAGATGGAGGAAACGGAGAGCAGAAAGTCCAATTTACCATCGTCTAGTCTCGGATTAAATGGTGAATTCTCTTTTGGGTGGAAGGACATCAGCTCAGTGAAATTGTACATTGCCACTTACCTCTTGGAAGTGACTCATTGCTAGTCTGTTTTTCCTATGTCTCCCATAATAGAACAGTAAACAATTCAAGGGCAGGGTTATTTGTTCTTTTTTGATCCCTTGGTGCTTCACCTAGCATCTCCCAGCACACACCTACAGGCCTATTTAAATAACAATTATCCCACAGTGAGTCAGAGCAAATAATAAAGCTTACTATAGATTCATTTCAAACCCCAGTGAACAGGAAAGTCAAAACCTGGGAAATAAAACTAAAAAATAACTCAGCCTCTCTCAAGGATAACAACTTGTACAGGCCAATGGCAAGTAGTGTCTGAAATATTATTATCACTTCAAACTGTCGAATCACTTTTTCATCTTAATTTAGAGATAGATCTCTTATGTACTCATAGTCATTATATAGTGATTAAGGAGAGTTAATAAAGTATTATTTCTAAATACTGTACCGAAATTAACTCATTTATCAGAACACCATGAGGTAGATAATATTACGATCTCCATTTTACAGATGACGTAACAGACGTGTAAATGTTCGGAGTTGTCCAGAGTCACACAGCTAACAGTGAGACCAGAGAGATTTGATCCTCGGCAGTTTAGGTTAGAAACCCCAAACTCTTAGCAAGTAGGCTCTTTTGACATCTGCTTATTGAAATATAAATTTAAAGAGCATGTTTTGAAGTGTTCTCCCAATTTTGTTCCCATTGGAACATTATGGGAATTTCTCTATTCCCAGTATGCCCTTTTCCCTATCCCTGCACCTTGTCTAACATTATGTCCTTGGGAAAAGAGTGGGAGTAGGTCTAAGAAGTTATGACATAGGGAGATTGCTTGGCCATAGAGAAAGAAGAGGGAAACCGTGTTCTTGTCTCTCTGGGAGATTATGGAGAGATGATGGAGACAAAATGGGAAGAAACAGAGTTGAGTCACTTGTGTGTTAATCTGTGTTCAGACAGAAGTCTGAGATGAGGAGGTAGGTTAGATAAGATGTGGGTAAAGCTAATAGCAGTGGGAATTTGCCCTGCCTCTAGATAGAATCTTTGGGAACCTGAATGTTAGGATCCCCTTGCAACACCCTTAGGAAACCACATGGTTAGATGACTTAGTGTTCTCGAATCATGGAAGGAACCCTGAAGTTCCCACAGGCTTCCCTAAGGTTCACGTTGAGGTCACTGAAAGCGTGATGAAAGTGATTACCAGAACCCAAAATGCAGGTGGACCACCTGAGTCTGGGTCAAAGTGGCAAGGATAGCTGGTCCTTGGGGGTCTGCAGGACCAATGAGAATGACGGTGAGGCTGAATCAGCAGCAGGGAGCACCAGGACCTGATCGGGCTGAGCAAGAAGGACCAAGAGGTATACAAATCTCAGACTTCAGCAGCAAATGCCAGTAGTACATCTACAGAGAGGGTCAGATCAGGAAAACCCCAACAGTGCAACTAGGGGCCAGCAAGGCATCAGGGCCCCCCATTTTTGCCATTTTTTAAAAGTTAGAAATATTAAGACGAGATTTTTAAAAGCCTTCTAGGTTACGTGCAAATGCTACCTTGAAGAGGAGTAGCTGGAGGAGGGGCCAAATCTGAAAAAAAAAAAAAAAAAGAAAGAAAGAAAAGAGTCATTTTAAAGAGGGTGAATTACCTTAAGAGACGTTTTAAATTATTCCATTATATCCTGATTGAATTAAAATTAAAGTTTTATTTCCTACTACTTAATTGCAGTCAGACTCATGAGGAAGATCAATGAAAAGAAATAAATAACTACTTTTTTCTTCACCCTGGTAGTGTAGCGTTTAAATTTTGATTTGTCTGCAGAATTTTCTTTAAAATATGCAGGGCTCTGCATCAATCTCTATTGTATGAGCAGAATGCACTGTAATGTCACTTTTAAACTTTTTGTTTCTAAGGGTGCACATCAGTTTAGAAATTAGTTCCTACTACAGGTAGAAAGGGCACCGTACATCTTCAACCCTCTTGAAGAACGTTCTTAAAAAGTTGGCAAAAATTTCTAAAATGTTAAGTAAATGCTAAGCTTATCACATTTGATAAAACCTCTAAACGTTTAGGGATCAAATCATTGCTAAAATTTAATTGACCTTATTATTATATGTTAGTTTGGTTATCTGTTGCTGTGTAATAAGCTGCCCTAAAACTAATGGCTTAAAATAACAATGATTTATTCACTCACAGTTCTGCATTTTGATCTGGGTGCAGCTGGGTGGATTTCCTGCTCTTCTTGCCTGGGCTCGTTCATGGGGCTACAGATATCAATGATCTCCCTTGCCATTTGGTCTCCAGTTGGGTTTGGTCAATGGTAGGAACCAGTTCTAGATGGCAGAGAGGGAAGAAAGTAAGGTAGAACCTGGTTTTTGGCCTTCGGCTTTCTCCTTGCAGGACTGCTGTATGGCCACAGCTCTCACTGAGCGGCCTTCTACAATCACAGCTATTATCTCTGGGTTCTGGGATCTGTCCCCTCTTTGTGTACTTTTCAAGCTTGAGGGTGTTAATGGCGCTCTGTTGCAGTAGTGCTGCTTCTTTACCTTTCATGCTGCCCACACTTTTATAAATTGTCCCTTGATTAAATTTGTCATAAACAGCCAGTTTGAATGTGCTCTTTCCTGGCAAGACCTTGATATTTGGAACATGCCTTAGCATTGGAAATGTAAAGTGAATCAGAAGGATAAACTGTCTTCTATTCTCCAGGGTTTTAGTCCATGCTATATCACATAAGTCAGATAAAGCAAAGGAGCTTGCATTTTAATGGAGGATGTATAACATAAACAGGATAAATAAACAAAATCCATAGCAATTTAGATAGTGATTAAGTACTAAGAACAACAACAGAATAATGAAAAATCGGTGGGAGTTAGAAACTGCAGGAAGAGGAGTTTCAAAACTTTAAAATATTTATATAAGCTAGAATTGAAACTCTTTGAGAAGGGAACTTTTTCTAGCTTAGTGTTGTTTCCCTAGCTCCTAGAATAGTGACATAATGGATCCCCAGTCAATATTTGTTGAATGAATGAATGAGTATACATATAAATGCATTCGTGCATGCATTCATTCATTCATTCAGTTAATACTTGTTCAATGCCTACTTTGCTAGACACTCAGGATAATATAAAATGACAGAAGTTCTTGCCTTTGAGTAGACAACTAATATCTTGTCCATCCAACAGTATAATTTCCTTATAATGGATTTCATTTCCTGAACTTCTTTTTATTACCAGCATGTGCTGTGGCCCTCTACACATAATGAAATAAGCAGTGAGCTTAGTCAAAACTCTTACAAGTGAACGAGCCAATTGATTTTAACAACAACATAGATTTATTGCATTGACTCACAGATAAGACAAATTTAGTTCAGGGTCCGGCTGGAGCCAGGCTCTCAGGAAGCGTTAGGTATTGGTCTCTTTCCTTCTCTTGGTACTCTTTTCCTCTTTTACTTGTTGTAAGCTTAATTTTCAGCTGTTCTTTGTCCATGGATGGTAGAAATTTGCTCATGTGCAGCCTTAGGCTTACAACCTCCTACTTTGTAAACGTCTGCAGGAAAACATTTCTTTCCAAGAGTTTTCACAAAAGTTCTGGATACATCTTTCATTGGCCCACTGTGAGTCACATGCCAATCTTTGAACAAGCAATTGCAGTCAGAAAAAAGGAAATCTCTGATTAGCCGTGTCTGGCTCACACGTTACCCCTGGATTCAGTAGTGAGGTTCAAACCACCCAAATCACTTGGACTTAGAGAAGGTTCTAAGAAAAATTGGGTTTGTATTACCAAAAAGAGGAATGGATGCTGGTCAGACAAAAGCAGCAGATGTCCCAAATAGTCTACTAAAAAGCTTTATACTTTATATATTAATATTCTAGTTAAAGCTTCTAATTTGGACTAACTGGGAGTGGAGATTTTGGCTAAATTCATAGCAAGATTTTTAAAAAGTTTCTGTTTATTTTAAATGAATTTAGTGTAACAGAACAAATTCACAAAGCATTGCTTCCACTTCTTTGAGGCTAATTGCTCTAAAGAATACATAGAAAGAGTTTGTAATTAGCATGTCCTTTATTTCTATAAGAGAAAGGATGCTTCTAAAGTATTTGAGGATGATTGAAAATGTGGTTCTTTGAGTGGTTTTAAACACTTTACTGCTTTTCTTCTTACACTATTAATTTATTTAGCCAAATTATCACAGATTCTGAATTAATGAGGTGTTAGTACATATGTAGATGGTGTTATCTGGTTAGCTTTAGGTAGTCCTCAAGGCGTAGTGTTCCCTCTACCGCTGGGAAAGTTGAGCAAATGTTTGCTGAATCTTTTTAGAGCAAAAGCTTTAAAGATTAGCCCACTTATTTATTTAAATCATATAAATTTAGTTTGAAGCATAGACTTTTTTTTTACTCAAGGCAAAGTAGGTCTTGCTTATTTTAGATCTCTTCCTTTACAGCATTTCCTTACTGTCACTTGGAACACTGTACCTCTAAGTGTCATTAAAGTGTGGCCCCTCTGCAACCACAAATGTGCAAGAAACCAAGGTCAGAAATTGAGATTATTTAGAAACTTTTTTAGCGATTAAATATTTTTGCAACATCCAAGTGCATACTCAGTGCATTAATCTTGTTGAACATGGTATAGACCAGATCGGGTGGTTCTTGAACTTGTGCCAAGAACTGCATCCTAATAATGCAAAATGGACCATATTGTGTTACCACAATGTTGGACCACATATCATTTGTAAAGGATTGAAAAAAAAAGGAAACCTTGTTTTTCACCTCAGATAGTTTGAAAAGAATTGAACAAAAAACATTTGTTTGAATCGGAAAGCTACCAAGGCAGTGAAGAATTACTCAGCTCCAATGTGGAAGAATATAGCATTATGCAAGGCCTCAAATGATTCCAGCAATTTTTTATATGCAGTGTTTGGAACCCAAAAAAACATTATACAGGCATATGAGGAAGAAGACAATGTGATTAAAGATGTAAATAAACATTACTTAATATAAATAGGTTTACTGATAATACAGGTAATGGATTCCTTAGTTTTGGAATTTAAAATAACTGTGCTTAATATGCTTTAGAAATAAAATAAAATTGGGAATTCTGTTAGAACTGGAGCGTATTTTATATAAGTACCAAGTGAAAATTATACAACTGAAAGATACAACAACTGTATTAAGAATTCAACGAATGGATTTATCAGCAGATTAGGCTCTGCTCAGAAAGAAAATTAGTGAAATAGAAAAATAGAAATTGCCTCAGATGAAAACATACAGAATGCAGCAAGGAGAGACAACATGATAGAGAACACACCACACAAAATGTAAAAACATATGAGATACAGTGACAATATCTATGTATGTGTAATTAGTCTCAGAAGGAGAGAGGAGAGATAATGAAGCTGAATAATATTTGAAGATAAAATGGCAGTGAATTTTTCGAAATTCATAAAAGCTTTCAAGCCACAGATTCAAGAGGCACTATGAATCTTAAGCTAGAAAAATATAAACAAAGGCACTGATCACAGTCAAATTGCTGAAAACCCCCCAAATTAAGAAAATCTTCAAAACACCTAGAAGAAAATAATGTTACCTTCAAAGACCAACAGCAGATTTCTCAACAGAAGCAACTGATGAAGAAAGTGAATGAAATGAAATTTCAAATTGTAAAAAAAAAAAAAAAAACCCAAAAAACTATCAACCTACAGTTATATACTCTGTGGAAACTGTCTTCAAAAATAACAGTGAAATAGGGAATTTTCAGACAAACGAAAACTGGGAGAATTTATCACCAGTATATGACCCCAGAGAAAATAAGGATATTCTGCAGGCAAAAGGGAAATGATCATATTTAGAAGCTCAGAGTTGCAGGAAGAGGTGAAGAGCTGCATAAAAGTAAACATGTGGATAAGTTAAATAAATATTGGTGGTGTAAAACAATAGAATTTCTTATGGGGTTTGAAATACAAAGAGAATTAAAATAGCAACAGGTATGTTGTAACAATTGAGAGGAGGGGTAAACAGAGATAAATGATGAAAGGCCTTTGCATGTCCAGGAAAAGGGGAAAAAGTCCTTATTTATATTAAAACTTGATGGGTCAAGGGCAATAGCTCTCAACCAAGGGTGATTTTGTCCTCTGAGAAACATTTGGCAATGTCTGGAGACATTTTTTCATTGTCTCACAACTGAAAGGATGTGACTAACTTTCCATTGATAGAAGCCAGAAGTGCTGCGAAAATCTTATGATGCACAGGAAAACCTGTCTCATAACAAAGGATTATCTGGGCCAAATTGTCAATAGTTCTGAGACTGAGAAAGCCAAATACAGGGTTATCACTGAAGGATTGAATAAGAGCATGATACTCAAGCCAATATAGAGGGAAAAAGTGATATAAATAATAAATCATATGGGGGCAAAAAAGAGAAAAAAGGAAGATGGAGCAGGTGGGACAAATAGAAAGTAAACCAGATGATGGTAAATTTAAAATCAGTTCTATCAGTAATTGTGTTAAATATAGATGGACAGATTCCCCAACTTAAAATGATTGTTTTACTGGATAAAATAAGCAACTGTGTGCCACTTACATTAAATATACCTTAAAATAAAACGAACATGTATAATGCAGAAAGACATAAAGAATGTTGAATATATTTCTTGTGAAATAAATAAATTAAAAAGAAAACAATTTCAGCAGTTTCCTATTGCTTTCTACAAGCATTTATACATAGTAATTTTTTTCTCTCTCTCCTTATCCAAACACGTTGTTCTAAGCCTTTTTGGGCCATGACAGTCAGCAGTAAGTGTAGATTAAATTTTGTGATAGATTATTGTCTTCATGCCTCAATAGACCGTGAACTTCATGAGGGCAGAGATTAGGTTTGCTTTTTATTTTTCTGCTATAAACATAGCCTACCTGGCATATAGCAAGTATTCTCTATATAGAATGATTGAAAATGTTTGTGCCATTTCCTTACCCGAGTAGTTCTCTAACTTTTGGGTCTCAGATCCTTTTACACTATTAAGAATCATTGAGGATTCCAAAGAGCTTGTGTAGTCATGTCTATTGATAATTTCCATATTTGATAATAAAATTGAGAAATTTAAAAATACCTTTATTTATTAATTTAAAAATAATAACCCTATTATATGTTAACAAAAGTTACATATTATAAACATAACTGTTTTCAAAAAATGTAATGAGAATAATAACACTGTTTACCTTTTTTTATAAATCTCTTGAATGTCTGGTTTAGTGGAATTCAGCTGGGTTCTTATAACTGCTTATGTATTGAATCTGCTGCAGTACATTATTTTGGTTGAAGTATATAAAGAAGATTCTGTCTTACAGAGACATGTAGTTGGAAAAATGAAGAGTACTTTAATAGCCTTTTCAGGAATCGGTGAATGTTATTGTTTGATATTACACCAAAACTTGACAAGTAGTATTTTCTTAAAGGTTAATTGCATCATGCAGTTGGAAAACATATCAATTGCCTCTTCGTACTCTGTTACTTTAAAATACATGCATCTATTTTGGATTTTGAATGGATCGTTTATCCATAAATTAGTCCTTTGGAAAACATTGATTCATCGAATTGTGGAAGATCTTTCAAATGTTGATACATTTCATTGTACAATACAAAAAACACATTCATTAATATAATAACCAATTTCATCAGGAAATTGTGAAGTGATCAAACTTATGATATTAAGTGATAGTTTCAAATATTCTAATTTTCATTTGAAAGCTTAAATTTTATCTTTGCAAAAATGGTTAACAGTTGTTTTCTTTAAAGTAACAGACTCACCTCATTCATTTTAAGACAGTATCTGCCATATACTAAAAAGTCTGAATAATTGTAGTTTGTAATCTGTCAGTCATTTTTTTTCAAAGAAAAATGTGTTCTGTGATAAAAAATAAAAAAGCAGCTACTTCAGCTTGCAACTCAAATAACCACACAGATGCTTCTCCTGGAGATAACTGTTTTACTTCTCCTGGAGATAAGTACTTTATGCATATTTCCCATTTTGCCAAATGGAAGATTACAAAGGTATGTATTCAATGACCAGGATTTCATAAAATTAAAAATGTTAACTACTTCTTCAGGGACATTCTTAAAGAAACTGGCTTTTTTTTTTTTTCTTCCTGTGAGTATATGGCGGTGAAGAATAGAATTACTAGCCAATAGTTTGGTCAGTTGGCCTTAATTTCTGCTAAGTAATCAACAGTTTTACTCAACATTGCTTTTGCACCATTAGTAAAAATGCCAACATGGTGTAAGAGGTAAATGATTTTCACCTTGTGAATTCTTTGAGCGTCTTGGGGGCTCCCAGAGGTTCCACAGACCACACTTTGAGAAGCGGTGCTTTGCACATACATATCCAATGTAACCATTGAACCGTCTGGCTACTTGTCTCCATACACTTCTCACCTCCACGTTTGGGAATACCTTCATTAAAAATGCTCCTTTCTCTCACCTTTGCCTTCTTGAATGTGGTTTTATCCTCCCCAAGGCATGGTGCATTGATTGGCAGACCCTCAGATCAGATTTGATCACACCCACTCTGAGTCCTGACACTGTTTTGAACATGTGATATAATTCACATTGCATGGGCTCTAATTGTGCTGTCACTGTTTTACTCTGAATGTTCTAAAGGGAGGGTGCTGTGTGCTATTTACCTTTGAAAACTACTTAGTGCCTAAGAAATGGTTCTGGACCTATTTTATGCCCCACATAAATATTTATACATTGAAATGAATCAAATATGATTTCACTAAAACTCCTGGAATTAGCTCCAGGGGATTAGATTAATTTTACAAACTGCATTTGCTTTATTTTAAGATAGCTACTTTTATCATTTACCCTAAAAAAATGGCATTAAAATGATTAAACTCAGTGACCTGGGAGATTTAATGCCAAATTTGATGGTTTTGGCAGAGATGGAATATTCATTCCTTCACTCACTTCATTCATTATTCCTTCATTAAGCTTAGTTTTTAAACAAGGATTTATTTAACACTTACTATGTATTAGCCATGGCAGATACAGTGAGGAATTAAGACACAGTGCCGCATCCAAAGGGCTTACATTCATCAGAAACTATATTATGATCCCCTACTAAGTGTAAGGATTTCTCTAGTCATTTGCTAGACAGAGTTCCTGCCATCAAAATGTATATATAGTGTAATTGAAGAGACACGTAAATCAGTAAATGAAAATATAGTATGTTGGACACTATTACTGAAACGGGAATAATAGATGGTGGCAGTTCTGAAAGGGAGCATATAATTCTGTGTGGAAAAGTGGATGAAAGCATCACCATTGCGGTAACATTTGAACTAAATTTTAATTAAAAGAATTATGACAGGTGAAAAGGGATACAAGGACAATTCTTGCAAAAAGTAATGATAGAAGCACGGAATCGTGATAGATCTTATTATGTTCACGGCATGGTTAAAGTCCAGTGGGCCAGGATCAGAGAATATATAGAAGGGGCTGTGAGGAGAGGAGGCTGGAGTGTAATTTGGACTTAGATTGTTCAAGGCCAAGTAAGTCATACTAAGGAGTTTGAATTTTATGTATGAACATTAAGGATCCAATGCAAATTTTTAAAAAGAATAGTGATATGAATACCTCTGCTTTTTTTGGTAGGTCAGTCTGATGACCAAGTAGAAATAATGAGTGTGGGTAGATAATGCGGACAGAAGGCTACTTAAAGAAACATGGCACAATTTTAAGTCAGAAATAATGAAAACTGAATCTAGCACATTACCAGTAAAGAGTGAAGAGAAAGCGCCAGATTTGAGAGGTATTTCCGAAACAAATAGAATTGATGTGACTTGGCACTTATTTGGATTGTGAGCTAGAGGTAGAAGTGGAGGATAGCACACATATTTGTACGTTGGGAAATTAGAAAAATGGAGGTGTTATTAACCAAGATCAAAAACGCAAGAAGTGGAACGGGTTAGCAAGATGGGGAGAAAGTTTCTATTTTAGATAGAAGCTGGACCTTAGAAACAAATAGTCCCGTGTCCCAACCGTAGTTGTTCAAACGATTGTGTATGATATTTTTATTTAATCTATAAAATGGATATGCTTATATTGTAGTAAAGAATTTGTCCTTGCCCAAAGAGAGGTCTGGCTTTTGTTTCTGGCCCTGGAAGGTAACTTTTAAACCTTTGGATCTCAAGTGATAGGAGTGTTTTTGTTGTTCATGATGGGCCCCTAGAACCACACCTGTTAGTTTATGTTAAAAAGGTGACTCATGATAGACCCCTTGGACCACGTGGTATATCAATCTATCAGTCAGTCAATCATACCAAGGTAACAAAGCCCCAATAAAAATTCTGGACGGTGAAGCTCAGGTGATCTTCCCAGGTTGGCAGTATTTCATGTTTTTTGTCAAACATAAATGTTGGGAGGATAAAGCATCCTGAGGATAATGGGAGCTGCACATTTGGAGCCCTCTGAGATCCCACCCTATACACCTCTTTGGCTGGTTCTAATTCATACTCTTTTTTTCTGTAATAAATCATACCTGTGAGTATAGCAGCTTTCAGTGAGTTCTGTGAAGCTTTCCAGGAATCATCAAACCTGAGGTTGATTTTGAGAAACTCCTGAACTTGCAGTTGGTGTCAGAAATGAGGGTAGTTTTATATGAACTTCCCCCTCTAACTTTGTGTTTGGGTCCTAACTCCTTATTGTTGGGGTCAGAAGTCTTGGACAGACTTGGCAGTCGGAAAAATGTATCCTTAACCTCACAGTTAGCTTAACTCCAGGTACTGACAGACTAGTTGTGAAGAGTAACTCAGTTATTCTACAAATGTTTGCACAAACTATGTAGTAGACATGGTGTATGGTGCTGGAGATGAAGCAATGAAAAGATATGCAGCCTCTGCTCTCATGGAGCATAGAATCCAGGATTAAGTGAGGTCAGGTATGTGCAAGGGACCCAATGTTTGTACCCCTCCCAAAATCCATATGTTAAAATCCTAATCCCCAATGTGATGGTATCAGGAGGTTGGGCCTTTGGGAGGTAATTAGGTCATGAGGGTAGAGCCCTCATGAATGGGATTAGTGTGCTTATAAATGAGACCTCAGAGAGCTGTCTCGGCTTCTTTCTGCCATGGGGGATACAACAAGATAGCACTCTGTAGTCCAAAAGAGGGCCCTCATCAAAACTCAGCCATACTAGCACCCTGATCTCAGACTTCCAGCCGCCAGAACTGTGAGAAACAAATTTCTATTATATATAAGCTGCCCAGTCTATGGTACTTTGTTATAGCAACCTTTTAGTGTAGAAATATAAATACGGGGGTCATCAGCATCTAGATGGTATTTGAATTCATGAATATAGATGAGTGCATATAGAAAGGATTTTTAGACAGAACACTTGACTCAAGAAACAAAAGGTCTCTTCAAGCTCAAGGAAAACAGAAGATCTTAGAATAGAAGAGGCAGATTGTTCCATACCTGCTTCTCACCTGTAATTGGCAGTGTACTGCTGAAACTCACAATCTGAGGTCATCAAAGTAATTTATTCCCAAGTGGCTAGGTAACAGAAACCCATGAAAATATTTGCAGCAAAAAAGAGAAACACATATACAGAAAGAAAACTCTCCATGAAGAGTTAATAGGAAGTTACATCTTATTTTTCTGATAAACTACATATCACTAGATTATAACATGTTGCAAGTGTAAATACTCCTTTGGCCCCAGTGGTCTGGAATGAACATGACCCCATTTGTAACATTTGTAATGGACATGTTAGCAAGAACACATTTTCTGAATTTTTCAAATGAGCTTTTCTGCTTTGAAAGCACTTTAACATCCATTTCTGATCACTTTATAAATGTCATGTGCAAAAATAGAAGGAATTATTATATATTTCATGCCCAAATATAGTATGATAAAAAATAAGCCTAGAGAAAGGAAGTCATGGACAAAACTTCAGGTGAAATTGATTTTTGCAGATCACTTCATGACTGGGAAGAAATTTGATTGTACCCATGTTGTTTACTCTGGTTTCCTAGTACCCACATTGCAAAAGCTTATAATAGGCTTTCGGATGTCCTTATGTGATAGAGAGAGCTAGCAAGATTTCTCAAGATGATAAAGCATGTTCTCCAAGTGATTGCTGGGGAAAATTGGTAATTGACTAGAGCAACTAGAGTTGGTATTGCCCTTCCCTCCTTGTCTTCATTTGTTCCTCTGTTATTAAGTAATATTTCAGCCCCAGTCAGCAAGTGACCCAAATAAGAAAACACTCTTCGATTTTGTCTTATGCACAAAGCAAAACACCTCTTGAAAACTTATTTTTTAGAAAATCAATTGCTGGAGAACAATAGTGGGAACAATCTATAAATCACTAGACCAAACATCTCTGTCTTTCTAGTTTTGGAAAAGGTAAGGATAACATATATTTTTGAAAAGAAGACTCGTTGTGCAATGCAGACTAACCACATTTTCAGCAAAGTAAAGCATTACATTACATATGCTAATAAAGACGAAAACTTAACATTTCCCATTGTATTCAGCCGTCTCTGTCAGACCTAAACATCATAATGAGTACAGGAAGAGTATAGTGAAATGAAGAGCTCTGCTTTGTTTTACGCCTTCTACTAAACTTTTCAATTACAGAAATTATTTTTGTAGGGTTTTCTCTGCTGTGTAAACTTATATATCTCAATGCACAGATTGGCTGTATTGAAACTGGAGGATTAAAAGTAGGCAAATATTTAAAATGCGCAGAGTATTATTAATGTATTCATTCAACAAACATTTATAACAGGGGATTGTATTAAATTCTACATTAGGAAGACAATTCAAAAGTGAGAACCTTAACCACCAAAGAATCAGATCCTCACTGAGGGGTGAATTCCCATGGCCTGATTTCATGCCCATAGTTGGAGAACTAGAATCAAAAGTTGCTCAAAGTAACAGAAGCTTCAGCTTGAGTAGGTACAGTTCACTACATTGCCAACTCATATCTTATAGAATTGCTTTTGGGTTTTATTTAAAGTATTAAAAACTAAGTCAGAAGTTCATGTTTTTCTTCACTTTTCAAAATTTTATTTACACTATCATTTTCAGGTCCTTTTATCAGAATAAAGTTCTTCTTTCACCCACATCCATGCCCACAAACACCCATAAACAGTAGTTTATATGTTTTCATGTGAGATTTTTTACAAAGACATTGCAATAATCATTGATGATCAAACTTAAAATATTAGTAAAGCTGATTTTCAGTAAATTAAGAAAATTTAAAAAGTAATGTTGATACACTGAATCATTACTTCTTTCCTTTTGATTAATTAGATTCTATTGAAAAGATATATGCAACCTTTTATTGAAAAGGTAAAAAAAAAAAAAAGGAAGAAAAAGATAAGCAATGAAAAGGAGGTATCTGTTTTTCCCCAGAACCTTCAGATCTGTTCACTTTCAGAGGTCACAGTATCAATGGTTTATTGTGTCATGAGAAATATTCTATGCTTATAAAACTGTATATAATACTTGTGAGGTCTTTTTAAAGTTTTTATTTTGAAATAATTTTAGATTTACTGGAAAGTTGCAAATACAGTACAGAACACTCATGGATATCTTTTACTGATTTTATCTTATGTTAACAACTTGCAGGAAAATGATACAATTATCATAAGTAAAAATTAACATTAGGTTGATAATAATAATAATAAATAACATTTACATTTCAGCGATTCCCTGCCCCCAGTGTCTTTTTTTCAGGGATCAGGATACAATCCATAATCCCATATTGCTTTTACTTGTGTCTCCTTAGTCTTCTCCAAAAGAGGGACAATTCCTCAGTTTTTCTGTTATTATTCTTGATGAGTACTAGTCAGTAATTTTAGAGAATGTCTTTCAATTTGAGTTCATCTGATGTTTCTCATGATTAGATTGTATTTATATATTTTTTCAAGAATACCACGTCTGTATGTATCGTATCAGAGGTACATAATGTGGATATATCTAAATATTGATGTTCTGCACTGATGTTATAAAAATTTAATACAGGTTTTAGTATATTACACCCATCACTTTGATATTTATTTAACTTTGAGAGCATTCCATTTCAGCATACCATTTTTCTTTTTCTTTTTTAACATCTTTATTGGAGTATAATTGCTTTACAATGGTGTGTTATTTTGTGCTTTATAACAAAGTGGATTAGCTATACATATACGTATATTCATATCTCCTCCCTCTTGCGTCTCCCTCCCATCCTCCCTATCCGACCCCTCTAGGTGGTCACAAAGCCCCGAGCTGATCTCCCTGTGCTATGCAGCTGCTTCCCACTAGCTGTCTATTTTACATTTGGTAGTGTATATATGTCCATGCTACTCTCTCACATCGTCCCAGCTTACCCTCCCCCTTCCTCATGTCCTCAAGTCCGTTCTCTACATCTGCGTCTTTATACCTGTCCTGCCCCTACGTTCTTCAGAACCATTTTTTTTTAAATTCCATATATATGTGTTAACATACGGTATTTGTTTTTCCCTTTCTGAATTACTTCATTCTGTATGACAGTTTCTACGTCCATCCACCTCCCTACAAATAACTCAATTTCGTTTCTTTTTATGGCTAAGTAATATTCTGCTGTATATATTTGCCACATCTTTTTTATCCATTCATCTGTCGATGGATGCTTAGGTTGCTTCCATGTCCTTGCTATTGTAAATAGAGCTACAATGAACATTGTGGTACATGACTCTTTTTGAATTATGATTTTCTCAGGATATATGCCCAGTAGTGGGATTGCTGGGTCATATGGAAGTTCTATTTTTAGCTTTTTAAGGAACCTCCATACTGTTCTCCATAGTGGCTGTATCAATTTACATTCCCACCAACAGTGCAAGAGGGTTCCCTTTTCTCCACACCCTCTCCAGCATTTGTGGTTTGTAGATTTTCTGATGATGCCCATTCTAACTGGTGTGAGGTGATACCTCATTGTAGTTTTGATTTGCATTTCCCTAATAATCAGTGATGTTGAGCAGCTTTTCATGTGCTTCTTGGCCATCCATATGTCTTCTTTGGAGAAATGTCTATTTAGGTCTTCTGCCCATTTTTAGATTGGGTTGTTTGTTTTTTTTTAATATCGAGCTGCATGAGCTGTTTATATATTTTGGAGATTAATCCGTTGATTCGTTTGCAAATATTTTCTCCCATTTTGAGGGTTGTCTTTTCATCTTGTTTATGGTTTCCTTTGCTGTGCAAAAGCTTTTAAGTTTTATTAGGTCCCATTTGTTTATTTTTGTTTTTATTTCCATTACTCTAGGAGGTGAATCAAAAAAGATCTTGCTGTGATTTATGTCAAAGAGTGTTCTTCCTATGTTTTCCTCTAAGAGTTTTATAGTGTCCAGTCTTACATTTAGGTCTCTAATCCATTTTGAGTTTATTTTTGTGTATGGTGTTAGGGAGTGTTCTAATATCATACTTTTACATGTACCTGTCCAGTTTTCCCAGCACCACTTTTTGAAGAGACTGTCTTTTCTCCATTGTATATCCTTGTCTACTTTGTAAAATATAAGTTGACCATATGTGCGTGGGTTTATCTCTGGGCTTTCTATCCTGTTCCATTGGACTATATTTCTGTTTTTGTGCCAGTACCATACTGTCTTGATTACTATAGCTTTGTAGTGTAGTCTGGAGTCCAGGAGCCTGATTGCTCCAGCTCCATTTTTCTTTCTCAAGATTGCTTTGGCTATTCGGGCTCTTTCGTGTTTCCATACAAATTGTGAAATTTTTTTTTGTTCTAGTTCTGTGAAAAATGCCATTGGTAGTTTGACAGGGATTGCATTGAATCTGTAGATTGCTGTGGGTAGTATCATTTTCACAATGTTGAGTCTTCCAATGCAAGAACATGGTATATCTCTCCATCTGTTTGTATCATCTTTAATTTCTTTCATCAGTGTGTTATAGTTTTCTGCATACAGGTCTTTTGTCTCCTTAGGTAGGTTTATTCCTAGGTATTTTACTTTTTTTGCTGCAATGGTAAATGGGAGTGTTTCCTTAAATTCTCTTCCAGATTTTTTGTCGTTAGTGTATAGGAATGCAAGAGATTTCTGTGCATTAATTTTGTATCCTCCTACTTTACCAAATTCATTGATTAGCTCTAGTAGTTTTCTGGTAGCATCCTTAGGATTCTCTATGTATAGTATCGTGTCATCTGAAAACAGTGACAGTTTTACTTCTTCTTTTCCAATTTGGATTCCTTTAATTTCTTGTTTTTCTCTGATTGCTGTGGCTAGAACTTCCAAAACTATAATAACAGTGGTGAGAGTGAATAATAGTGAATAATAGTGGTGAGAGTGGACAACCTTGTCCTGTCCCTGATCTTAGAGGAAATGGTTTCAGTTTTTTACCATTGAGAACGATCTTGGCTGTGGGTTTGTCATATATGGCCTTTATTATGTTGAGGTAAGTTCCCGCTGTGCCTACTTTCTGGAGGGTTTTTATCATAAATGGGTGTTAAATTTTGTCAAAAGCTTTCTCTGCATCTATTGAGATGATCATATGATTTTTCTCCTTCAGTTTGTTAATATGTTTTATCATATTGATTGATTTGTGTATATTGAAGAATCCTTGCATTCCTGGGATAAACCCCACTTGATCATGGTGTATGATCCTTTTAATGTGCTGTTGGATTCTGTTTGCTAGTATTTTGTTGAGGATTTTTACATCTATGTTCATCAGTGATATTGGCCTGTAGTTTTCTTTCTTTGTGACATCTTTGTCTGGTTTTGGTATCAGGGTGATGGTGGTCTCGTAGAATGAGTTTGAGAGTGTTCCTCCCTCTGCTATATTTTAGAAGAGTTTGAGAAGGATAGGTGTTAGCTCTTCTCTAAATGTTTGATAGAATTCACTTGTGAAGCCATCTGGTCCTGGGCTTTTGTTTGTTGGTAGATTTTTAATCACAGTCTCAAATTCAGAGCTTGTGATTGATCTGTTTATATTTTCTATTTCTTCCTGCTTCCATCTCAGAAAGTTGTGCTTTTCCAAGAATTTGTCCATTTCTTCCAGGTTGTGCATTTTATTGGCATAGAGTTGCTTGTAGTAATCTCTCATGATCCTTTGTATTTCTGCAGTGACAGTTGTTACATCTCCTTTTTCATTTCTAATTCTATTGATTTGATTCTTCTCCCTTTTTTTCTTGATGAGTCTGGCTGATGGTTTATCAATTTTGTTTATCTTCTCAAAGAACCAGCTTTTAGTTTTATTGATCTTTGCTATTGTTTCCTCCATTTCTTTTTCATTTATTTCTGGTCTGATCTTTATGATTTCTTTCCTTCTGCTAACTTTGGGGTTTTTTTGTTCTTCTTTCTCTAATTGCTTTAGGTGTAAGGTTAGGTTGTTTATTTAAGATGTTTCTTGTTTCTTAAGGTAGGATTGTATTGCTATAAACTTCCCTCTTAGAACTGCTTTTGCTGCATCCCATAGGTTTTGAGTCGTCGTGATTTCATTGTTGTTTCTAGGTATTTTTTGATTTCCTCTTTGATTTCACTTGATTTGATTTGATTTTCAGTGATCTCCTGGTTTTATTTGGTAGTGTATTGTTTAGCCTCCATATATTTGTATTTTTTACAGATTTTTTCCTGTAGTTGATGTCTAGTCTCATAGCGTTGTGCTCAGAAAAGTTACTTGATACGATTTCAGTTTTCTTAAATTTACCAAGGCTTGATTTGTGACCCAAAATGTGATCTATCCTGGAGAATGTTCCATGAGCACTCGAGAAGCAAGTGTATTCTGTTGTTTTTGGATGGAATAGCCTATAAATATCAATTAAGTCCATCTTGTTTAATGTATCATTTAAAGCTTGTGTTTCATTATTTATTTCCATTTTGGATTATCTGTCCATTGGTGAAAGCGGGGTGTTAAAGTCCCCTCCTATGATTGTGTTACTGTCGATTTCCCCTTTTATGGCTGTTAGCATTTGCCTTATGTACTGAGGGGCTCCTATGTTGGGTGCATAAATATTTACAACTGTTATATCTTCTTCTTGGATTGATCCCTTGATTATTATGTAATGTCCTTCTTTGTCTCTCGTAATAGTCTTTATTTTCAAGTCTATTTTGTCTGATATGAGAATTGCTACTCCAGCTTTCTTTTGATTTCCATTTGCATGGAATATCTTTTTCCATCCCCTCACTTTCAGTCTGTATGTGTCCCTAGGTGTGAAGTGGGTCTCTTGTAGACAGCATATATATTGGTCTTGTTTTTGTATCCATTCCTCCAGTCTATGTCTTTTGGTTGGAGCATGTAATACATTTACATTACGGTAGTTATCCATATGTATGTTCCTATTTCCATTTTCTTAATTGTTTTGGGTTTGCTATTGTAGGTCTTTTCCTTCTCTTCTGTTTCTTGCCTAGAGAAGTTCCTTTGGCATTTGTTGTAAAGCTGGTTTGGTGGTGCTGAATTCTCTTAGCTTTTGCTTGTCTGTAAAGGTTTTAATTTCTCCGTGGAATCTGAATGAGATCCTTGCTGGGTAGAGTAATCTTCATTTTAGGTTTTTCCCTTTCATCACTTTAAATATGTCCTGCCACTCCCTTCTGTTTTGCAGAGTTTCTGCTGAAAGATCAGCTGTTAACCTTATGGGGATTCCCTTGTCTGTTTTTTCTTGCTTTTCTCTTGCACCTTTTAATATTTTTTCTTTGTATTTAATTTTTGATAGTTTTATTCATATGTGTCTTGGCATGTTTCTCCTTGCATTTGTCTTGTATAGGACTCTCTGCTCTTCCTCGACTTGATTGACTATTTCCTTTCCCATATTAGGGAAGTTTTCAACTATAATCTCTTCAAATATTTTCTCAGTCCCCTTCTTTTTCTGTTCTTCTCGGACCCCTATAATTTGAATGGTGGTGCGTTTAATGTTGTCCCAGAGGTCTCTGAGACTGTCCTCAATTTTTTTTCATTCTTTTTTCTTTATTCTGCTTTGCGGTGGTTATTTCCACTATTTTATCTTCCAGGTCACTTATACGTTCTTCTGCCTCAGTTATTCTGCTATTGATTCCTTCTAGAGGATTTTTAATTTCATTTATTGTGTTCTTTGTCTTCTCATTTTGCTTAACTTACTGTGTTTGGGGTCTCCTTTTCACAGGCTGCAGGTTCGTAGTTCCTATTGTTTTTGGTGTCTGCCCCCATTGGGTAAGGTTGGTTCAGTGTGTTGGTAGGCTTCCTGGTGAAGGGGAGTGGTGCTTGTGTTCTGGTGGATGAGGCTGGATCTTGTCTTTCTGGTGAGCAGGACCACGTCTGTTGGTGTGTTTTGGGGTATTATGATTTTAGGCAGCCTCTCTGCTAATGGGTGGGGTTGTGTTCCTGTCTTCCTCGTTGTTTGGCATAGGGTGTCCAGAAGTGTAGCTTGCTGGTCGTTGAGTGGAGCTGGGTCTTAGCGTTGAGGTGGAGATCTCTGGGAGAGCTTTCACTGTTTGATATCATGTGGAGCTGGGAGGTCTCTTGTGGACCAACCTCCTGAACTAGGCTCTCCCACCTCAGACGCACAGGCCTGACACCTGGCCAGAGCACGAAGACCCTGTCAGCCAGATGGTTGATTTTG
The DNA here is from genome assembly GCF_949987535.1 of Balaenoptera acutorostrata. Taxonomy (NCBI): domain Eukaryota; kingdom Metazoa; phylum Chordata; class Mammalia; order Artiodactyla; family Balaenopteridae; genus Balaenoptera; species Balaenoptera acutorostrata. The sequence continues at coordinate 94,894,946 of NC_080068.1, forward strand.
GAGGCTGAGAAGTACCTCTGCAAGCTGAAGGTCCAGGAAAGCCGGTGGTGTAGTTCTAGTCCAAGACCCAAGTCTGAAGGCCTGGAGAAACAGGCCTCAAACAAGCTTCCAGTGCAAAGAGGCGGGTACTGGTTACCATGACCAAAGTGCGTGCCTAGACATTTTCCACTTGCACGTCGCTGCCTGTCTTGGGGTGTGTGGTGGGGAGGCAGAAGATGGCTGTTGCTCTCTCTGGAGTTATAAAAGCTGGTGGCAGAAATATCAGGGAGTGTTCATCTACTTGAACTCTTGTTGGGGGCAAACGTCTTGCTTGAGGGCATACAGTCTTACGAATTAGGAGCCTCTAGGTGGTCGGCTAAGTGTTGCCCCAGCATACAATTCTTACTGATGTCTACATAGTATTCAGTTGCACTATAGGCCATGATTTATTTAATTAGTCTATTAATTGTTGAACATTCAGGTTATTTCTGGTTGGTCATTTTAATTTTAACAGTGCTGCAACTGACATTATTTTAAATGTATTTGTGCATGTTTGTGTATATACATATAGGGTAAATTTCTAGAAGTGTAATTGCTGGGTCAAAGTTGATGTGCGTTATTAATTTTGATGATATTGACTAATTTCCTGACAATTTACATGCCCTCCTGAGCCGTGTAGCAGAGGGCTTATTTTCTCATGTGCTGGCTGACACTTTTTGGTCTTTGCCAATAAGAGAAAAGTGGTACTTTATTATGGCTTTCATTTACACTTCTACTATTATGTCTATCTGTTGATAAACTATTGCAATTTTTGTGAACTTATTATTCTTGGTCTTTGCCCATTTTGCTACTGAGTCATTAGCCTGTTTCATGTTAAAGAGTTACTTAAATAATGATATAATTAACCCATTGTCATCTAGTTGCCAATGTTTTCCTCAGTATTTCATTTGTGTTTGGACTGTTTGTAGTTCTCTGCTTGTGATGGTTTATTACTTCTTATAATGGCTGATGAGTAACATGTTTCTCAGTAAAAGATCTGAAATGATTGTATAAAGTTACCCATAGTCATAATATCATTCCTTCCTTTTATATCAGTAAATGTTTCTTGTTTAAAGCCCATCGTTCACTTAAAGTGTGTAATATGATTTTAAATGTGTTTTGTGACTTACTTGCTTTTTTTGCTTTAAGTCTGAATAGTCATAGTAGTAGCAAGAAAGCAAAAAGGTAACAGCTTTTATCTGTCAAACAATTTCACCATTACACCCACATACACTTTGGCTCAATTTATTTACTATTGTACCTGGCCCTGGTCTCAAACCTGTGCTGTGGAGTAAAATGGAATAACGACTACCTACTCGTATATGTATGTGTGTACCTACATCTATAAAGTTAAATATAGAGATATTTATGTATTTGTGTTTACATTTAAAAGTACAGAAGTCATAAGCTGACAAATGTGCTCTTATATGGATATCAGATGTTCCCAACCTGAAAAAGACCAATAATTTTCTCTTAGAAAATACATCCTTTAACAAACTAGACTTAGCAATGCTCTCCAGAGTGAAAGTGATGACTGCTCAAAAAGAATTAAAGATTTATCTTTGCTATTTTTTTTGCTTTCTTCTGAGCTTATGTGACCTTCCTACATCCTACATTCATCAGAGCTCATTTACTTTTGACATGACAGGTACCAGATATGGCTGTGCTCGGTTTCTGAACTTGAGGCCAGGAAACATTTGGCTATTGAAAGGAGAGATGTGTTGGAACTGGTTGAATCCTGGACTAGAGTCATTAGATTCAATATTGGACAATGTCTACATGGCATGGGAATATCTAGCCTTCCCTCAGCCTGTCCAGCCTCCCTCACATCTGGAGTCCTTGGCGTGCTCCTGACGAGAGCCCTGGCCCAGGCTCTAGTACAGATTCAGAGCTTAGAAAAGAGAGAGTGCTGTAGCTCTGACTCAGTTGTTCTTAACCTCAGTTGCAACCTTGGGGTAAGGGAACTAGTATGTGGATTAATACTCAGGAGGACAAAGCCTGCAATTTATTCCTTGTATGTAATCCAGAGGGCAGTTGGTACTTCCCAGCCACCTCAGAAATTTGGTTAAATTTGTTTTCAACATAATGTATGTGGCCTGTGACAGCACATACAATTTCCCTACATTTTCTAGGATTTCCTACAGTTGATATCCTCATGCTTCTCTCTGTTCCTACAGTGCTGGTTCTGTCCTTTGCCCAGGAGTATACATATGCAAAGTCCATTCCCTTCACTGGTTCCAAAAGAAATGCACATCAAGCATTTGGTGAGGCTGGGTTATATATGGGGAGAGGAGTATCATTGAGATGGGTCTCATAAAGAGCAGTTGGCCTCCTGATGGACTCATAATAGTCCTATATATTTTATACATTTAAAATTTTCATTTTAGAGATGAGAACCTTAGACCCAGAAGGGTTAAGTCGTAAGACTGGTAAGTGTCAGAGTCAGTATGAAACTCCGATTCTTCTCAGTACCTTATATACTGTCTATTACCAATATGTGTCTCTTTCTAATTGTCATATTTCACTGTAATGGGATTGAGTAGATATACATTATAAAATTAGTTTTGAATAAATGTACAAATACAATAAGAATATGGTTTATTTCTGCAAGCAACACTGAAACAGACTCTAAACTCTAATGGAAATCTAAAAGACATCATTTTTAAACTATTAATACATATTCCCTAGGCAGTTGTGATAGGTTATGTCTTAAAAATGAAAGGGAAAAAAGTAAAGATGAACTAGGTCACCATATAAAGAGAGATGTGTTTGAGTATTTTACCAGTCCAAATCCACTTACTTTATGAAACCTAATAATATTCCAGGTTTAGGTAGAAGCTCTGCCTATTAAGTAGGTCAATAAAATATGCCTGTGAATGTCTAGCATCATACTGACTCATACACCTTTCCATGTTAAAATATTTAGAAATTTCATCAATTTGAGTACTTTGTGTAATATTCCAACCTTTCTGTCCTTAACTAACTTTTTTCTTTGATGAAATGGTTTTCTCTAGTGTTCCCAAGAAACGTAATTTATGTAGAAATGCACCAGTAAATGGTTCCTGTGCTCATCCTTGCCTAAACAATGTGCTTGTTCTATTATGGAAATTTACTTTTCTAAACAGAAGGCTCCCTGAGTGATAGACAGCTGTTTCTGTAGGATGGTAATTAATGTTTTTTCCCGTTAAAAAGAATGCTTTACATACTTAAAAAAGAGATTAGCACAGGGATCATGATACATCCTAATTTTAAACCAGCTTTACTGGAACATATTAGATATAGATGAGATAATTACACAATCCAGGAATATCCTTCAGAAAAAATGTGTGGCTCTAAAGCAGTAGTGTTCACCCTTAGCATGCATCAGAATCACCTAGAAGGTCTGTTAAAATGTTCAGTTTCTAATTTAGTACGTATAGGGTTAGGCCTGAAAATTTACATTTTCAGCAATTTCCCGAGTGATTCTGATGCTTTTGGTCCAGGGACCACACACTGAAGGAACGCTGCTCTTAAGTAACGATGCTGTTTTCGAAAAAACATATGTTATACATCCAAATGAATGTCTTTAAAATCATATACTTCTTCCAGTAATGGTGCTGTGTTCAGTAATCTCTGGAAAATTTCCCACTTGGAATTGCCTTGAGGGTCAGTTCATGAACGAGATATGAAAGCTGTTTCCCTTATTTAACAGTCACACAGTGTCTCCTGCTTTTTCCTCCCTGCCCTCATATTTCTATGGTGGTGGAAGTGTTACTGAAAGACGCATGCCTGATCTTTCTACCCACTCCCTCCCTCACTCTCCTGGTAGGCCAGCTCAGGTGCTTTACTTGCTCTGAGCTTGAAACTAGCCTGGCACATCGTTAGTTGAAGTAGGAAAGAGTAAGAAATCCCATTTGGGCTCAGGTCCCACTCTGATAGCCACCTTTAACATTGGTAAAGCTGATGTTTTTGGTCTCCCTTTAGCTGTAGAACCCTGGAGTGGAACTAGGATGAGTGATTGAATTTAGACATGAAAGCCCACCTTCAGCCTTGAACCTGGCACTTCGCGAGATTTAAATGGCATTTTAATGGAAAACTGAGGAATCAACCTTCAGTTTTATTTTTTTAATTTCCTTTCCCAGTGTCCTATGTCATGCTCCCTCTCTACTCTGAGTGAACAGTACTCATGTGGGTGCATATGTTCAGTTCACAAATTATGTGTCCAAGTCCTGTCGTACTAAGGTACCATATCAGTTACAAAGGCGAATTTAACATAATATGTGTAAAACGCTTATGTTAGTTCAGGGAAGAGAATAAGAACAAAGAAAATGCTAAAAATCGGTGCTACTGGCAGTGTGAGCAAAGAAATCTGGGGGGAAAGGTGAGATCACATTCAGTTGATAAGTTAAAGAGAAGGTCTCTATAAGAGGCAGTATTTGAGATAGGCACTGACTGATGATAAGTCATTGAAAGGAAGAAAACTAGTGGGATTCGTAATGATCAAAGGAAACTGTATAAAGGTAAAGAGCATGTGATGGATAAGAAGGAGTGGTTTTAGGAGAGTAATTTATGTAAGCCCAGTGTAGGCATTAAGGAGAAGAGAGAAAGAAGGCTGGGGAAGTATATGGTGGTAGACAGGGAAATGCTCTACCCACTGCCTGCCCACATGCCCTGCTGTGAGGAATTGGTAAAAAGCTTCCACCTCTCTGCACCTTCAGAGCCTGCCTCAGCTGCGGAGAATCACCTTGCCCAAGATGATACCTAGGCCCTAGATATGTGGATGGGGGTATATGAAAGTGAGGTTAAGTTTCATGAGGGACACTCTGATTGGCAGTATTCTCTTGAGAGTCCCCTACTGAGTTGGCTTTGCTTGCTTCACCCTTTGACTTCTTCCTCTGCTCCATCTTTCTTCCTTATACAGGTGTTGATCCTTAATAAGTATCTTGTGAACTAATGCCTATGTTGTGGAGGACCTTGAATTCCAGAGTGAGGTAGATATTCACACTTAGTTCTGTAGCCAATCAGGAATGACCTGAGTCTATCTTGAAGTCAGGTGACATGCTTAGAGATATATTTTAGGAAAACCAACTGAGCAAGAGTGTGTGAAGAAGAGATTAAAAGGGAGAAAACTGGAGTAGAGACAGGTGAAAATTTTTGCTGTAAACGAAGAGGGTGTAATGAAGGCCTGGAAGAAGATACTAAAGGAATATGGATATGAATGCGAGGGATATTGAGAAGGAAGGATTTGTAAAACTCAGGAATTGATTGGACATGAGAGTTGAGGGGTGAGGAAAAGGTGGAACCCAGGTTTTCTCCAAGATTTTCAACTTGGTGGACTATGAAAATGGTAAGGCCATTAACAAAATTAAGGGAGTCAATTAAAGTAGTGTAAGGAATTGGGAATAAAGGTTATCTATGGTTTATGCCTTTTGTTATGTTTTTTAACTTACATTTACAAATGTACATGTACATGTGTTAGTTCCTACTGTACAGCAAAGTGAATCAGCCATATGTACACATATATCCCCTTTATTTTGGATTTCCTTCCCATTTAGGTCACCACAGAGCACTGAGTAGAGATCCCTGTGCTATACAGTAGGTTATCATTAGTTATCTATTTTATACATGGTATCAATAGTATATATATATGTAAATCCCAATCTCCCAATTCATACCACCCCCCCTTTCCCCATTGGTATCTATATGTTTATTCTCTACGTCTGTGTCTCTATTTCTGCTTTGCAAATAAGGTCATGTATACCATTTTTCTAGATATCACATATATGTGTTAATATACGATATTTGTTTTTCTCTTTCTGACTTAACTTCACTCTTTATGACACTCTTTAGGTCCTTCCACATCTCTACAAATGTCCCAATTTTATTTCCTTTTATGGCTGAGTAATATTCCATGGTATATATGTACCATATCTTCTTTATCCATTCCTCTGTTGACAGACATTTAGGTTGCTTCCGTGTCCTAGCTATTGTAAATAGTGCTGCAATGAACATTGGGGTGCACGTGTCTTTTTAAATTATGGTTTTCTCCCAGTAGTGGGATTGCTGGGTCATATGGTAGTTCTATTTTTAGTTTTTTAAGGAATCTCTATACTGTTCTCCATAATGGCTATTTCAACTCACATTCCCACCAACAGTGCAAGAGGGTTCCCTTTTCTCCACACCCTCTCCAGCATTTATTGTTTGCAGGTTTTTTGATGATGGCCATTCTGACCGGTGTGAGATGATACCTCATTGTAGTTTTAATTTGCAATTCTCTAATAATTAGTAATGTTGAGCATCCTTTCATGTGTTTGTTGGCAATCCGTATATCTTCTTCGGAGAGCTGTCTATTTAGGACTTCTGCCCATTTTTTGATTGAATTGTTAGTTTTTTTAATATTGAGCTGCATGAGCTGTTTATATATTTCGCAGATTAATCCTTTGTCTGTTGATTCATTTGCAAATATTTTCTCCCATTCTGAAGGTTGTCTTTTCATCTTGTTTATGGTTTTCTTTGCTGTGCAAAAGCTTTTAAGTTTCATTAGGTCCCATTTGTTTATTTTTGTTTTTATTTCCATTATTTTAGGAGGTGGGTCAAAAAAGATCTTGCTGTGATTTATGTCAAAGAGTGTTCTGTCTGTGTTTTCCTCTAAGAATTTTATAGTGTCTGGCCTTACATTTAGGTCTTTAATCCATTTTGAGTTTATTTTTGTGTATGGTATTAGGGAGTGCTCTAATTTCATTCTTTTACATGTAGCTGTCCAGTTTTCCCAGCACCACTTATTGAAGAGGCTGTCTATGCTCCATTGTATAGTCTTTGCCTCCTTTGTCATAGATTAGGTGACCCTAGGTGTGTGGGTTTATTTGTCATAGATTAGGTGACCCTAGGTATGTGGGTTTATCTCTGGACTTTCTATCCTGTTCCATTTATCTATATTTCTGTTTTTGTGCCAGCACCATACTGTCTTGATTGTTGTAGCTTTGTAGTATAGTCTGTAGTCAGGAAGCCTGATTCCTCCAGCTCCATTTTTCTTTCTCAAGATAGCTTTGGATATTCAGGGTCTATTGCATTTCCATACAAATTGTAAAATTTTCTGTTCTAGTTCTGTGAAAAATGCCATTGGTAATTTGATAGGGATTGCATTGAATCTGTAGATTGCTTTGGGAGTGTAGTCATTTTCACAATATTGATTCTTCCAATCCAAGAACAATCTCTCCATCTGTTTGTGTCATCTTTGATTTCTTTCACCAGTATCTTATAGTTTTCTGCATACAGATCTTTTGCTTCCTTAGGTAGGGTTATTCCTAGGTCTTTTGTTCTTTTTCTTGCAGTGGTAAATAGGATTGTTTTCTGAATTTCTCTTTCTGATCTTTCATTTGTGTATAGGAATGCGAGAGATTTCTGTGTATAAATTTTGTATCCTGTGACTTTACTAAATTCATTGATTAGCTCTAGTAGTTTTCTGGTGGCATCTTTAGGATTTTCTATGTATAATATCATGTAATCTACAAACAGGGACAGTTTTACTTCTTCTTTTCCAATTTGTATTCCTTTTATTTCTTTTTTTTCTCTGATTGCCATGGCTAGGACTTCCAAAACTATGTTGAATTAAGAGTGGTTAGAGTGGACATCCTTATCTTGTTCCTGATCTTAGAGGAAGTGCTTTCAGTTTTTCACCATTGAGAATGATGTTTGCTGTGGGTTTGTCATATATGGCCTTTATTATGTTGAGGTAGGTTCCCTCTGTGCCCACTTTCTGGAGAGTTTTTATCATAAATGGGTGTTGAATTTTATCAAAAGCTTTTTCTGCATCTATTGAGAGGATCATATGGTTTTTATTCTTCAATTTGTTAGTATGGTATATCACATTGATTGATTTGCGTATATTGAAGAACCCAAAGGCTCCTTCTTGATATCTGTTCCTCTGTATGTTTCAGACCTAGTTCACAAGAAAGTTGGGGGACAGTGGCTTATTTTGAACCTCCCTTTTTGAACCAGTGAACATTTTGATGCTGCTATTTCAAATTAAGGTAGCTTTAATTTTGCATTTAAGAATACAGCTATTTAAATTGACATTTTACATTCATTTGGTATATTTATTTTCTGCCTACTGTAGGAGACCCTTTATAGCAGTGAGGAAAAAGCAGTGAGCAAGCTGAAAAAATTCTTGCAATTGTGGAGCTTATAGTCCAGTATGAGACAGAAGATAAACACATGTTTTTAAAAAGCAAGACAATTTTAGGTTGGGGTTATACTAAAAAAGAATGATGCATTAGAAAGAAACTGTTAGGTAGCCAGTGAACACCCGTCTGAAGTGACTGTTGAAATGAGTCTTGAAGGGTGAGAGAGAGTCAGCCATGTGAAGAAAAGGTGATGGGAGGATATTTTGAGGCATGAAGAGCAGCCAAGGCATTGTCTTTAAGGTAGAAACATCTTGACATGTTTGAGGTACATAAAGGGCAGTGGAGAGAATCAAAGTGCACAAGTAAAGAGGCACAAGAAGAGTTAGAGGGACTTGCAAGACTCCATGTAGTGTCAAGACTTCAGACTTGACAGCAATTTGGAATTCATTCTCAGGTTAAGTAGGAGGTTTAGAGAGGATGATAACCTAACAGAATTCCAATATGATGTGTGTTATCAGTACTGATTCTTCTGTCTTTATATTCATGGACATGCCAGCCATGCCCATGATGGTCACAGAGTCTGGAACATTCATAAGAGAATATCAGAGGGCTTACTCTGGCTTTTCTCTCCTCTTTTCCTTGAGAACTGGAAGGGTGTTTTAGGGTGTTGTTCCTGGTCTAATGTTTAAAAGTATTGAAAGTTCATGGTCTTAGAGTTCGTTTTCCAAAAAGATATCTTCCACAACTCCAGGATGCTAGAATCAAATAGGACCAATCAGATTCTCTTTGACACTAATTTACAATTGGGATTCAGGACTTGCAGCCAACTAGCTATACATATGAATCTGAGGTGGTGGTGGCCCTATGTGGTTAATATATATACCATTTCAGAGAATGAGAGCGGGAGGGGAGAGAGAAGGAGAGAAAGAAGAGGAAGAATGAAATAGGTAGGGGAAAACAGATAATGAAGGAAAGATTGGGCCCTTGGCCCAGATTCTCATGTAACTAGCTCCATTTTTCCTTAAAAGTGAGATGGACTTTCTGCTTTTGCTTTTCATGAGGCATCTCTGCAGCTCACCAATAAATTCTAGTTTTGTTTAAAGTAGTTTAGTAGGTTTCTTTTACTTACTACCCTAAAGGGAAAGGGTCCAAGGGAAAAGCATGGTTGGAGTGGAATAGGATGGGAGCAGATTTATTTGGGACATTTTTATGCATAAAATTTATGCCTTAGTATACTTAGAATAGGGGGAAGAAAAGGAAAGAATGTCATACGGCTTCAGCAGGCCCCCATACTTTACACGACATCCTGGTTAATTTCATCGTCTGCTTGAACTCTCCTTTTTCTGAATGTAAATTGGAAAAAGAGATAGAAAACAAAAAAGGATGAAAACAAAATCTTCTCCCTGGCATTTTGTATGCTCACAATTAATCCCTTTTAGTGGTAACTGGAGAATTTGCTTCTCTTCCTATGTGCTACAGTTATGATATCAAATTGCCACCTGGTGTTCACATTACTACTTTGTGCTCATATCTGGACTTTAAAAGGACTCTACTTTTCATTTTCAGTTTAGAGTTTGAAATGGTATGATTTATCTCTCTTTGGAAAAGTTAGAGGACAAAACCTTCCATAATCAGATTATAGATTTCGCTTCTCCTGTGAAAGTCCCACATTATTCCATGAATAATGTAAACTGTTCTGTTTTGTGTGCATGTGTACATACATGTGGTTATTCTTTTTTCATACTTGGTGCCAGAGAAGGAGTCATTGACCCCAACTCTTGGGCCTGAGACACCATTGTCATGCGAATAATCCAAACTTACTGACAGTTTATATGATCTGGAAACAACATTGATGATAAATGTATATTGTACATTTAAAAATATATAAAGGAGATAAATGTATATAAAGGAGATCTGATTTATGGGGCAGTTATGTCTTTCAGAGCACACTTGTCCCAGCTACAAGATAACTTGAGTCTGGGGGGAATTTCATAGTGGACAAGCAGGTTGGAGGAATCTTATACATAGATACTGCTTCTCCTTTTTAAAGAGTATTTATATAATATTATATACCAACATCGAGAGAAGAAATATTACTACTATTAGTTTCAATATTGTAACATATTCTTGTTAATTTCTGTGCTTTCTGCCAGTACACAGCGATACATTTACCAAGTTGTAGTCATACGGTAAGATTTTTAAAGTTTTTTAACTGAATATCATACAGAAAATACTTCTCACCATTAGTGTTGTGTATGTGATTACTTCTTTTTACGTACACAAACTTTGTATTGAATTATCCAAAGCACAGAGAAAGTACAGTGCAAATTTTCACACAGTGGACACCCCTGTAGTCTCCACCCAGATCAAGAATCCGGATGTTACCAGCACTCTAGATTTCCCTCTGTGTCCCTTCCAGGCCCCATGCATGCCCCCAAAGGGTAACCGATATTCTGACTGCTACCTTCTTTGATTAGCTTTGCTTGTATGAATATTTGAACTTTGTATAAGTGAAACTGCATAGCACATCCCCTTTGGTTGTTTGGCTTCTTTCACTCAGTGTTATTTTTGTGAGGGTCATATGGAGGATTGCATGTCCTTGAGATCTGCTCGTTTTCATTGTTGTATAGTATTTCATTGTTTGAATAAACCATAATCTATTTATCCATTCTAATGTCATTAATCGGACCTATTTTGAGCAATGCTGCTATGAACACTCTTGTATGTTGTGTGTGAACATAGGATTCTCTTCTCTTGTGTATCTACCTACATGTGGTTACTTCTAAATCAATTGTGACTGATTGAAAAATAGTGAGATGGTGGAACATATTCCCAATTTAAGTGCTTTTTTAGAAGATGTATTAAAAACCCATCATGGGTTGTTGTAACATTAAATGCGATCACACACACACATCACTTAACGCAATGACTGCCACACAGTAGACACTTAGTAAAGGTTAATTGCATGGATGGACATACTGAGCTTAACAAAAGGTGGTTTTAAAGGCAGTAATGAAGATTAGCATTTATCTACTGAAATATATGACTTTGAAAACTCTCTGCTAACTATAATTCTGAAAATTTGGTTGTTTTATCATGAATCCTTTGCAAGTTTCTTCTTTCCCTTTGAACAGTAAATTTGAGAATTGGACAATAGTAGGGATCTGATCACACTAGATGTGATTCTTCTTTAGTAAATTTCCCTTTACTACCTTTGCTCAAGTGGTGCCGGTTTGCTCTAATCCTCCACTGCTGTATGGACTCCCTCTCAGCCCAATCAGCATTTGCAACACGATTTCATTGCTCTTGAATTTGCAGACAGAGTTTTTTTTGTTAACATCTTTATTGGAGTTTAATTGCTTTACAATGGTGTGTTAGTTTCTGCTGTATAACAAAGTGAATCAGCTATATGTATACATATATCCCCATATCCCCTTCCTCTTGCATCTCCCTCCCATCCTCCCTATCCCACCCCTCTAGGTGGTCACAAAGCACTGAGCTGATCTCCCTGTGCTATGCGGCTGCTTCCCACTAGCTATCTATTTTACATTTGGTAGTGTATATATGTTAATGCTACTCTCCCACTTCGTCCCAGCTTACCTTTGCCTGTCCCCGTGTCCTCAAGTCCATTCTCTATGTCTGAGTCTTTATTCCTGCAGACAGAGTTTTGATTTTTAGTGTCCGGCCCATGAAACAGTACTTGTGCATCTGTCCATTTGGAAAGCTTTCAACAGGAGACCAAATGCCTAAAGCTGGCAAGAAGGGACTGCCGGCATTCCATATTTTGTGTATGGATAGCTGACTGAGGGATCCAAATATGAAAACTGCCTCCTATCTTCCTGTGATGTATCATTTTATAAATGGCTCAAAGTGAAGCAAAAAAAAGAAAAAAAAGAAGAAATCTTAGGTTCTGTCCTTTTGCTCTTCTCTTTCTTTTGCCATGCTCTTCAAGCAAAAGCAAAATGTGGGGAAAGACCATTTCACATGAGCTTGTTTCTGCAAGTTCTAATGTGCAGCATTTGAGCTCCCTCAAGAATAGGCCCCGTCTTTCTCTTTAGTTTGATCAGCACATGGGCTGATAGCTGTCGTTTTGTCCTCTGCATCCAAGTTTGTGCCTACTCTTTGGCCTCCCTCACGTTTTTAAATGTACTCAGGGTATCTGGGAGACCACTGTAGAGCAGGGCAGTTGAGCAGCGGTATGAAGTCTAATGTCTTCTGGGGCCAGGCAGGTGAGAGGAAGGGTGAAGCTTTAGATAGAAGCTAAAAGGAAGGGCAGGGGCTGGTTATTATTATTATTTTTTGTCTTTTTTTTTTTCTTATTGGGATATAGTTGCATTCCAATGTTGTGTTAGTTTCTGCTGTACAACGAAGTGCATCAGCTCTGTGTATACATATATCCCCTCCCTCTTGGACCTCCCTCCCACACCTCCCCATCTCATCCATCTAGGTCACCCACCACAGAGCACCGAGCTGAGCTCAGGCAGGGGCTGTTTTAAGTAGAGAGTGCATGCTTCCCTGAAAGTATGCAGATATGTTAGAAAAAAAATTCTGATAGGAGTTGGTTTTCACCTCGTCTCCATCCACATACACTTTGTGCATGCGTGCATATGCACACACACATCCACACGTGTATACCACACACACCCTTTCTCACTCATGCATAAACATATTTCCTCCAAAACTGCTGGGACTGGAGGAATAAAACAGTTTGTTGCTAGATTGTATGTCCTGGGTGCCATTCTGTTACCCTATTTAGACTATATGTGTATGATGAAGATTTAGCATAGTATTGTTCAGTGGACGGGGATGTTTAGTGAGAGTGTATGTGTGTAGGGGGTGGAGGGGGGAGAGGGAGAGAAATTATCTCATCACACATACGCTTACAACTTACATACACATGCAAGAATGACTGATCTGAGGAACTGATCTTAGCAGAGATAGTGACCATTTTTCAAAACTTGAACTAGACTGAAAGGGAAAAATAGAGGCTTAAATTAAGGAATAAAAATGCATGTAAATGAGTGAGAAACTAAGAAGTTCGCAGGAAGTCCTGATTTTTTTAATCTTACTCTGTTGACTGCTCAAGTCCCAACTAAAAATTATACACTAGCTAACATGAATAGTGATGATAATGAAAAATATCATTATTTAAGGGAAAATAATGAACTAATCTAAGTTTTATTATAACCGTTAGGATTGTTCTAGGAAGAGAACTGGATTTTTATGATGATGTTATAATGCTATTACTTGGTTTCTATCCTGTCCCATTTCCATCCACATACACTTTGCATACACACTTTCTCTGCCCTTCCCCTTCTCTTTCTCTCTCTCTCTCTCTGTCCCCCACGAACACTTTTCCTCCAAAACTAATGAGGTTGGAGAAATAGAGTTAAGAGAGAGATTTTAGAGGAGAGTGAGAAAGATTTCAAAGTGCTTTAGCTTTCTGGACCTGATATCATCTTTTGTACATACATCTTATTTCATTATAAGGATTGCATTTTTAAAAATCTCATATCCCCATAAGCAGGTATTTTAATGTGTTTAAAGTATATCCTTTAATATGAATGTATTCTTGCCAAGTGTTATATGTAGGTATATTTGAATTTATATAGATGATGTTATACTGTAGGTCTCTAATTGTTTCTTACTTTTTTCCACTAGACACCACATTTTTTAAGATCAATCTATGTTGACAAGTTTATATAACTAATTTGTATCTTTTTAAAAAATAGAGGCATAATTGACATATACTAACTTGTACCTTCTGGATAATTCTTTGTAATGGGCAGCAACCTTTCCTTTCTCCTCATTGTGGACACTCAGCTTACCTCTAACTCTTTACCAACCCAAACAATGCTTTGAACCAATCTTTATGGGACTGTGTGAGAATTTTCCTGGTATATACATCCTGGACTTGTATACTTATATTTATATTTACATCTGGCAAGATAGTGCTGGATTGCTTTCCAAAATGCCTACACCAGCCATCACTCATTAGCAATACGTGACAGTCTCCACATCCCATGAATACTGGGCAATATATGACTTTCTAATTGTTGCCAATTTAAAAGGTATGATATGATATCTTATTGGTGTCTTTGCTTGCCTTTTCCTGATTGCCAGTAATTTTGAATGTCCTTTCACATTCTCTTGAGCATTTGAGTTTCTTCTGTGTACTGCTCGTCTGTTTCCTTTGCCCATTTTCTACAGTCCTTCTCCAGCTGATTGTAGGAGTTCCCTGCCAGTGCTAGATATTGACACCTTAATTTTTAATTTTTTTTGAGATTAATCTGCAAAAGCTTCCTGTGGGTGAATTTTTTTTTTAACATCTTTACTGGAGTATAATTGCTTTACAATGTTGTGTTAGTTGCTGCTGTATCACAAAGTGAATCAGCTATATGTATACATATGTCCCCATATCTCCTCCTTCTTGCTTCTCCCTCCCACCCTCCCTATCCCACCCCTCTAGGTGGTCACAAAGCACTGAGCTGATCTCCCTGTGCTATGCGGCTGCTTCCCACTAGCTATCTGTTTTACATTTGGTAGTGTATATATGTCCATGCCACTCTCTCACTTTGTCCCAGCTTACCCTTCCCCCTCCCCGTAATATCTCTGGGCTTTCTATCCTGTTCCATTAATCTATATTTCTGTTTTTGTGCCAGTACCATACTGTCTTGATTACTGTAGCTTTGTAGTATAGTCTGAATTGACACATTAATTTAATACACTGTGCGTACCATCTCCATTTCTTTCACCCACTAACTCCTTTGTAAATTTCCTTAATTTTGTTGAAATCGGAGTAGTGTTCTTTTGCTTCATAGACTGTGCTTTTGAAGTTTCGTTGAAGAATTCCTTTAACCCAGTATGTCCTGAAGAAGGGACAGGTTTTATCCATGCCCCTCGGCAGAGACCTGGAGATGTTCTTAGAAATCACCTGTAGTAACAACCTCACAGCCAGTTCTTCAGTCCATGTAGATGCCTCGCAGAAATCTATGCCCTGTCCTCCCCAGTAGTAAATATGCTTGAATATGGGACCATGAGCCAAATAAGTCATTTCTTTTTTTGAATGAATTTTTTTTTTAATTTTTTAATTTTTTATTTTTTTAATGCTATTCTTGTTTGCTTACATTCTTTTTTTATTTATGTATGTATGTATGTATGTATGGCTTTGTTGGGTCTTCGTTTCTGTGCGAGGGCTTTCTCTAGTTGTGGCAAGCGGGGGCCACTCTTCATCGCGGTGTGCGGGCCTCTCACTATCGTGGCCTCTCTTGTTGCCGAGCACAGGCTCCAGACGCGCAGGCTCAGTAATTGTGGCTCACAGGCCGAGTTGCTCCGCGGCATGTGGGATCTTCCCAGACCAGGGCTCGAACCTGCGTCCCCTGCACTGGCAGGCAGACTCTCAACCACTGTGCCACCAGGGAAGCCCTGAATGAAATATTAAGGGCTTGTCTAGTGGAATTGCACTCGTGCTGTGACTCCCTCCATCAGCTGTCTCTCCAGCAGCCCTTGAGCTGTATTGCTACACAACACCCTCATTCACTGACAAGAACCTTGATGAGGAATGAAGATCCTTCTGCTTCCCGTGTCCTCTAGGAAACATTTAAAACTGAAAGACAAGCAAAGGGTATTTGGTCATTGTTATTTTGCATATATTGCTCATTTTATATTTATAGGTATAATCTTGGCATAATGCAAAAGAGAATGAAATATTTGAATGTTCTACTTTGAAATGAAAACTGGAAAAACATAAGCTCATGATGTTGTTTCTGAAATTTGAGACTATCTTTAGGTGATTTTTTTGGAGACCAAGATAGCATTACTCTCCTAAGGCCTGCATGAAATGACTCCTTCAGTTAAGTTCTCGTTTGGCATTTGGTCATCCCAAGTCAGCTAAGGATAAGATATGCCCCATGAGAGCCCTACACTTGATCAGTGAGTCACTAAGATGTGAGATAACATAATTGAATGAAAAATACAGTCATGTAGGTTTGAGGGAGTATTGTGGTTGCCAGTGATATATTTAAATATACAGAAGTTGCTTCTGGATGAATGTTTCACTGTTTCATCTGGTAGAGATGATTCCTCACACATGTATTACTGTGCAGGTTTTTGGAAGCCTTTTAGCTTGTACAACTTGAGCTATTTTTCTTGCATTCATTTTCCAACTCCTGGACAGCCACGTTTTACACCTATTTCCTTTTGACTAAGCCCGTTGTAGGAAGTCACGGTAATATACTGCCTGTCAGGGATACTGAATTGCATTGCTTTGTAACTTTGCCTTCCTTTAGAGTTACTATGTAACATATCTTTTCAAGAGTGTCAAAAACAAAGTAATGTTTTTCATTGCATTTCCTAATAGCTGTCATGGTTAAAGTATTAGAATGTAAATTTAGAGTTATCAGTTTTACTCAAAATAATTTGGGGATATTAAAATCCTAAGTGTAGGTTTGAATCTATGAGTAATTTTTAAACTTTTCTATATGTTTTAGGATTTTAATCATTGATCTAAAAGTAGAGATGGCACATTAATAGACACAATGAGTATTTAGAAATTGGACTCTGTTTCTAATGCAATATCAATATCTTCAACGGACAGGAACACTTGCTAATGTGATATCAAAATTTAAAGTGTATTTTATCACAATTGACCCTAACCAGCTGAACTCATAAACTGTCATGAATTTTAAGCGGCCCAGTACACCAGACTCTTACTAGACCATATTGAGGATCCTTTCTTGACCAGTGAACAATGGGAATTATTTAGCCAAACATTGTAGAGTTCTAGACTCATTCTGTGCCAAACAAGTGAATGTTTTCAGTGCTTAATGAGTATAACCACCATGAACACCCCTTCCTAATTCTTGAAATTTCCCTCTCTGCAAACTGTACAGTGATTTTCTTCACTAATGTTCTCTTGCTTGGGAAACATTTTCGTTTGTTTGTTTTTCGTTTTTAGCTCTGGAGGTCTTTGTTTTATTCCTTGATGCTGCTAAGTCATTTTTATAATAATATGACACAAAAAAGCAATATAATTATCTAAAAATGTCTTATTTTGATCATAAATACTTCAATGCCTTTTCCAATATTTTTAACCATAATTTTTATCCAAATGTTAGTGGACCATTTATATTGGAGAATCTTCGATTGTCATATACTCCGGCCCGCTCCCAATTTCTCTCCCTTTTCTCGCAGGAAACTTCTTAGCAATGGAATTCAGCAGGGCAGCCAGTACACTGGCACCATTGGCAATGAGGAAATCATAAGTTGTGCCTTTAAATAATACCACTAAATAATTATAAAAAGTCAGCTGGGCTTCCCTGGTGGCTCAGTGGTTGAGAATCTGCCTGCCAATGCAGGGGACACGGGTTCGAGCCCTGGTCTGGGAAGATCGCACATGCCGCGGAGCAACTAGGCCCGTGAGCCACAACTACTGAGCCTGCGCGTCTGGAGCCTGTGCTCCCAACAAGAGAGGCCGCGACAGTGAGAGGCCCGCGCACCGCGATGAAGAGTGGCCCCTGCTTGCCGCAACTAGAGAAAGCCCTCGCACAGAAACGAAGACCCAACACAGCAAAAAATAAATAAATTAATTAATTAGTTAAAAAAAAAAAGTCAGCTGGTGGGATTATAAAACTGGTCAAAATAAGAAAGAGAAAGTAAGCTTTATGGTAATAAGAGGAATTATTTTATTGAGTGCTTGTATTGACTCATTATACTGACTGAAGAAAAGCTCCTGCAATCAGTTCTTCTAACAATCCTCAGAGGTAGATAAGGAGACTGAGGATCATGGAAATAAAGACTAAATCTCTATTCTGAATCATTCTGTGAACCAGTTTGGGAGAAGGCCTGATTCCCAAAGCATTCACTGAACGGCTGCATTTAAAGGTGTAGTGTGGTGTTGACCTTGATCCAGGACAGGGATGGCTAATTCCTGATGATGGATTACACAGGCTTTTACACTCTACCACTTCAAACTGCTTATCTCTTTGAGAGCTATAAACCACACAGAGTTCTGAATGAGAGGAGCAGTACTGTGGAGTGCAGGAGAAAGCCTAACAACTGAAGAAGGGTAGGATGAATTATGGTCCATATACATGACAGAATATTATAATGCTCTAAAAAGAAATGATCAAGTTATACCAGTTGAGTTGAGTAAGCCTCTGTGATGACTGGTACTGTTAAGTGAGAAAGATAAGAGTAATGTTTATAATGTTACTCATATTTTATAAAGCACAAAAATCTCTCTATACGTGCGCGTGTGCGTGTGTGCGTAGATAAGAAAATGATAAACCAGGTGCTAACGCAGGTTACCTTAGAGAGATGGTCGTGACTGTCATGGTGGAGAATGTGGTTGGAAGAGGGAATAAAACAAAACTAACACAGCATTAGATACACAGAAACAAACCAGAAACAACAAAAGCACCCCAGCATGTGAAATAACCTCTTATGTAAAATAATATATATGGGTTGTTATAGGCTGAACTGTGTCCTCCAAAAATGATATGTTGAAGTCCTAACCTCCTGTACATCACATTGTGACTTTATTTGGAGATAGCGTCTTCACAGAGGTAATCAAGTTAAAGGGAGGTCATTAGGGTGAGGCCTAATCTTATATAACTGTGTTCGTATAAGCAGGGGGACATTGGGGCACAGAAAAGATGATGCGAAAAGAGACAAGGAGAGGACGGCCATCTGCAAGCGAGGGGATGCCTGGGGCTCACAGAAGCTAGGAGAGAGGCCTGGAACGTGTCCTTCCCTCAGAGCCCTCAGAAGAAACCAGCACTGC
This sequence comes from Balaenoptera acutorostrata, assembly GCF_949987535.1. Taxonomy (NCBI): domain Eukaryota; kingdom Metazoa; phylum Chordata; class Mammalia; order Artiodactyla; family Balaenopteridae; genus Balaenoptera; species Balaenoptera acutorostrata. Next base: position 94,913,849 of record NC_080068.1, read on the forward strand.
CAGCACCTTGATTTCAGACTTCTAGCCTCCAGAACTATGAGACAAAAACATCTTTTGGTTAAACCATCCAGTTGGAGGCATATTTTTAAGGGCAGCCTTAGGAAACTAATAGACAGGTGTATACATTCGTAAAGAAATCAGGGGAAATAAAGGTAGAGTTTAACCACTTTCATTTGTGTAGATCCTTAGGATATATTGTCAAGCAAAAAAGGGAATGGTATCACAGTAATGTCCGTAGTGTGCTTCTATTAAATTAAAAGGGAGTAAGAAAGGCATCTCTGTAATTAGATGGGAATTTAAATACCAGCTTTACCACTTCTTATCTATGTGAACATGGGCAAATTACATCGTTTTATCATCTACTCAGTGGGACTAATGATGCCCACATTGTAAGATGGCTTGTGGAATAAATGGCAAAATGATGCATGTAGAGCTCTAAGGCCTTCTTTGATGCTCCAAGTCTTCCAGTTTGCTGTCTCCTCTGTCTGGAAGTTTCTTTCTTTCTTTTTTATAAATTATTTATTTTTGGCTGTGTTGGGTCTTCTTCGTTGCTGCGCATGGGCTTTCTCTAGTTGCGGCGAGTGGGGGCTACTCTTCATTGTGGTGTGCGGGCTTCTCATTGCGGTAGCTTCTCTTGTTGTGAAGCACAGGCTCTAGGTGCGCGGGCTTTAGTAGTTGGCAGCACGCAAGCTCCGTAGTTGCGGCTCGCGGGCTCTAGAACGCAGGCTCAGTAGTTGTGGCACACGGGCTTAGTTGCTCCGCGGCATGTGGTATCTTCCCGGACCAGGGCTCAAACCCGTGTTCCCTGCACTGGCAGGCAGATTCTTAACCACTGTGCCACTAGGGAAGCCCCCTGTCTGGAAGTTTCTTGACATAGCTGACTCTTCATTGTACTTGTCACCACCTTGGATGGTCTCCCCTGACCATTTTCCTCCTCTTTTTTTTGTCACAAAGCACGCATTTTACCTTACTCGTAGCATTGTTTTCAAACCTCACGTTATTTCTTTGATTTCTAGTCTACCTCCTATTTCCCCCACAGTCCATTCACTCCACGAAGGCAAGAGTTATTCTTGTCCTATTCACCACTGACTCTCCAGTGCCGAGAACCTTGTCAAGCACAGAGAAGGCAATCAAGAAGTATTCGTTGAATGAACGTCTGAATGAACAAAAGTGCTTTAAACAGTATTTGTCACATAATAACTACAGAGTAAATACCGGTGATCTTTTCTTGTTCTTCTCATTATACAAGTAAGTATATGTTCCCCTCAGTGACACGTACCATAATCCATATGTGGAGAAAAAAGGAGGGTTTCTTTAATTCCTCACCCTCCTTTTTCACCCCAAACATAGGGAACATGCTTTCCTTGGCCCAGAGGAGAAATCTGATCTGAGTCCTGTTTTAATTTTTTTGAAAATGCGATGGATTCAGGCATCACATGCCACAGAATCTATTCAAAATTATGATTAAGGACTTCTTAAGCAGGCAGATAGCTGTCCAACAGCCTACAGGTGCTCTCTCTCATATTGTGACCTTATTTGGCCCAGGTAGTTATCAGAGGCGTAATTATGTTTAAATAGGAAATAGGAACCACTGCTCTTCATCCAGAAATGTAGCAACACCCCATCTGGAGCATGATATGCTCGTTGCTGAGAAACAGCATACAGGGATAAAAATTTTTGGACAGAGTGTTAGCATAAAATCCAATAAGCATGAATAGATCCAGGTAAGCAAATTATAGTGATCCAAAGGCAGTTTATTTGGATTTGTAATCTAATTGTTAGAAAAGGTGGCCTGAATTTATTACTGGAAAAATGGTGTAGGGGCACAAGGGTTCAGAGCACTCAGTGTTAGGCTTTGCAGGCAGTGGTTTTTATTCCTCTTGTAGTTCACATCAGGCACACGTGACAGCTGAGCACGTGAACCCGTGTGGTGTATCACTTGAATATTCCTTGAAGGGATCAAAATATGTCAAATTTTTAAAATTTTAGGAGACAGATGGGACCGCAGAGATTTCAGACTTTGCTGTTTACCCTCTTTGTATGAACTTTCAGTGATGAGAAGCAGCTCTGGCATCAGAAACTCCTTCTCATTTTTCTTATTGCCAGAATTCTTACCTGTGCTGAGTGAAAATTGTCACCCCTCTAGTGATATCCTGCTCATTTATCTGATTCTGTAAAAATAGAATATGTCTGTTCCATTTGACACTGCTTTAACAACTTGAAGATTGTAATAATGTCCCTGCCTTTCTTCAAGCTGAACATCCCAAATGACTTTACAACATTTATTTCACTGGAAAAGAGAGGCTGAATTGGCCCTGGGTCCCATCAAAGGTTTGAATCCATTCAGAATCTAAGAGAGGAAGAGGCGGGGCTCGTGGTGTGTGAAGGTGGAGCGTTGGACAGAGGGTTCCCTAGTCTGTCCAGGAGTTGTCTCTATTACCTGAACTCATCCTTGGATTTTCTCACACCCTCAGTGGGGGCTAGGGCAAGTCCTCATGACAAACTGAAACAGCGTGTGAAGATCCACACATAAGTCATTTTCCAAACACTTGAAATGTTAATTTATGCATCATTCAAACAGATAAGTAGGCATTAGAATTGTTAGATGATTTACTCATTTAATGGGGCAAAGACATCTATGAAATTGGCCTTGTATTCTAAATTTATTTTTAGAGTACACTTTATGAGGATTATTGCCATAATGAAACCAGAATTTGCCAAGCCATGTTCCATGCTATGCAAGTGGCTTTCAAGATATTAGTAGATATTCTTCAAAAAGAGGGTACCGTGAGACTCCAGGATCCACAAAGTTTCTGATCTTACCTTATACTATCATACCATGTGACAAGTGATGTTTTAAAACAGGAGTTAGAAAGAACTGCTATACTATATTGCTATCCTAATATGTTCATTCCCCACAAAAAACATTTTATACAGATTCTCTGGATGTATGGCCAGAGTGTTGAGATTATTTTTAGTGGCCATTTAAGGTGTATTTTGTAAATACTAAATTTATGTGTTTAATAATTTCTCTATATAATTCTTCACTATATATTATATAGTTTGCCTTTTTTATTTCTGAACTTGCTTAGTACTGACATTTCTTGACATAATTTTAACACCAACTACAATGTTATTATGGTAGTATATTATACTTACTTTTTACTGCCTATTATATTTGAGGTATAATAATATTTAATAGTTCTTTTTGTTTTGTGTTTATTAAATATGATTATCTCATTCCTTCATATGGACTATTTTTGTGTGAATAATTTAAACCTTTACACACACAAACATACACTCATTATGAATTAGTAAAACACTTAAGTCACTGAAATGTTAACGGCACGTACTACTCTTAATAAAACAAAATATACCAACAAAGTTTTAGAAAAATCTTCTCAGGTGTTCTGCCTCTCAGTTTAGAACAGCTGAATGCTTCTAAAGTAAAGCAAATTCCCCAGGAAACAAAAAAGAAGTGCTTTAGAAATTTAAATATTAGTTTTTAGATTATTATAGTGTTTATTTATTTATTTAATCAAGACAGTAAGTCGGAAACCCAACTTCACAACCACCCTCAGCTGACTACAAAAGTGTTCTTGCTCTTTCTTTAGAGGATAGATATTACCTAAGCACCCCCAAACAAATGGGTTACATATTCTATACTTTTCATTTCCCTTGAACATTGCAAACACATTGGGGTCTACTTACAATGTTGTTTTGGTGGTTTATGCAGCTGAGACCATCTTTATGGGGAAACCATCTTACATTTGGTGTTTTGGTATAAAATTACTTTTGAATGGGTCCCAAGATGGGTCTATCATTGTTCTCCGTTCTGCGTGTTACACACAGTGGTTGCGATTTTAAGTTTTGTGTCTTGCTCTGTTCTACGCCCTGCAATAACTAGAAAGGCACGTGAACGCAGTCCATTGCCAGAAGGAAGCCAGTTTATTTGGACCTCAGAGGATCTTATGAAACATATCTTTACTGTTCCCACACATCTGTCTCTTTCTGCATGTATCAGGAATGGGCACAGGAGGTCCACTGCTACTTGTTCTCCTCCTTGCTTCCTTTTTGGCCTTTTCCTCCTTCCTCCTGGTTTTTGGCATCTGCTTAATCCACTGTGTCTACTCAGGTCAGGAGGATTCATTTATCCTCATGCTCAAAGCCAGCAATGCCGTTAATATTGAAATTTTACATACCATCCTGTGTCCTGATGTGTTTGAGATACACTCATTCATTAGGTTCTCATGTGCTCAAAGGCTGCTTTAATATCTTTTCGAGCATGAGAGCATTCTGTCTCACTGAGGCATTACTAGGCTAAAAGACTACGTTTTATCTTTGATAAGATTGTGTAGAAGTAAGAGGATGAAGGAATCAGAAATTTGTTCTGAAGTATATAGTAATGTTAATGGTTAAATTTAGTAAATATTGATATGTGTTTTTTTATTTTATATATATATATATATATATATATATATATATATATATATATATATATACCTCCAGTTTCCCAGGACTGTGGAAAGAATTGTTTGTACATGTAGTTAAGAGCAACTTAACTCATACGCATAACTGCAGTCAAGACCCATCTATTCCCATCGCTCTCACCATCAGTCTTGCAACTAGAACTAAGGTGATTAACTGTCTCAGTTTGCCCAGGCCTTGGAAAGAGAGGGTCCTGGGACATAGAACTTCCATTACTAGAATGTGGGAACTCCTGGGAAATCCGTTTCACTAAGACTGAGAAGGTTCCCAGGAAGTGGGACTTTTAAAACTGAGAAAATCAGTTTTCTGAGAAAATCCCGGGGAATAAGTTGGTCACCTCACTTGCCACCAACTTCTGACTTCATCATGAAGGATTTGAGTGAATTTATGCTCTAGGACTAGTTGAATCAGTTCTTGCTTCAGATTATAGTGGATGGCTAAAGTCTCTGTTAACTTTCAGGGAAAAAATGTCCTGTTGTGTTAACTCCTGGTTGTCATAATGTATATCATCTCCCCATTTTCCTGTGGAAAAATTCCCAGTTTCTCAACACAGCATATTAAACACTTCACAGTCTGGCCTATACCTTCTCCTCTGTCTTTACCATACCCTGGCTTTCTATATGCTCCAGCTCACTGAACTTTGAGTCATTCATCTTCAAGCCTTGGGACCTGAGCATACATTTTTCTTTCTTCCCAGTCTCCCTTTTCCCCTTCTCTCCTATTTCCTCCCTCCATTAGATATACTCATTTTTTTAAAAAATATTTTATTTATTTATTTATTTTTGGCTGTGTTGGGTCTTCGTTTCTGTGCAAGGGCTTTCTCTAGTTGTGGCAAGCGGGGGCCAGTCTTCATCGCGGTGCGTGGGCCTCTCACTATCGCGGCCTCTCTTGTTGCGGAGCACAGGCTCCAGACATGCAGGCTCAGTAGTTGTGGCTCACGGGCCTAGTTGCTCCGCGGCATGTGGGATCTTCCCAGACCAGGGATCGAACCCGTGTCCCCTGCATTGGCAGGCAGATTCTCAACCACTGCGCCACCAGGGAAGCCCTAGCTATACTCATTTTGTAAGACAGCTCAAATGTCTTTGCCTCTGGATAACTGTTTCCATCTTTCCCAAGAAGAGTTATCCCCTATCTTTTGTCAACTGAAATTTAAAAATAATAACACCAAACTATACAGTGTGAGAGCTGTGAGTTTGTTTTATTCAGGGACCTTACTGAGGACTATAGCCTGAAAGACAGCCTCTCAGGTAGCTCTGAGGAACTGCTCTGAAGAGGTAGGGAGAGAAGCCTCTGTGTGTGTGTGTGTGTGTGTGTGTGTGTGTGTGTGTGTGTGTGTGTGGTGAGGTATGTGGTGTGTGTATGTATTTCTTTATTTTGACTAAGGAGTACTTGCAACCAAGCATAGGTAGAACGTTATTGCTAGTCACAAGGAACAGATACTTCAGTTAATAATTTTAGTGCTTTTCTAAGTATGGGAAGATGCAAGAATTGGGTTCATAAAATTTTTCCCTGAAAAATATCTAACTATCTAAGGGCCTGTTTTGCCTGTTTTCCCAAAGCACAGAGTGCCTCATCCTGTTCTTCTTCCTGAATCCCTTTCAGGGTGCACTGCAGGTCAGTGACTGCAATGGCTAATGCCTTGATCCTTGGAGAACTGGTTGGTGGGCAACATTCTTTGTTTTATACCTCTAGTTCTGTTTATATCTTAATAATATACTTTATCATTTAGTATTCCAAATATATAATCAAGGCCCGTCTTCTTTTCTAGACTATTTCTCAAAAACAGTGATAGACTTATTTTTCTTTTTGCCTCTGATCTCGGAGAGGCAGCAGCGAGTGGTGGCGTGAAGCGAGATCTTAATTCCCCGCCCAGGAATTGAACCTGGGTAGCCTGGATGAAAACCAGGAATCCTAGCCACTAGACCCCCTGGCTCTTGCCCCCAGTGAAAAATGCATTTCTCACGGAGGCAAAAAACTGTAAAAACAGGCACAAAGTTTATTATTAGAGACATAACACAACAACAAGTGGGAGAGCACACAGAGAAACTGTTTGTTTAGTTAAGTTAGAAGCAAGGCAGAGATGCACACCTGGAGAGGAAGGGTGTGGGCGTCCTCCCGAATGAGGAGGAGCGCAGTAAAGAGGCAGTGAAGTCATTTATATAAGGCAGTTCTTCCGGGTCTCTGTTTACCTTTGGCCAATTACCTGGTTCCTTTTTCCACACCTGACCTGCCCTAGGAACCGCCCCAACATGGGTGCACAATTTTTTTCCAAGATGGATTTCAGCCCAGAGGCCTATGGGATGATCTTAGCATCACATATTATGTAGTGGTGACCCCTCCTTTTTGACCCCCAAGGAGCCTTTCTGTGCATGTGCAGTGTCTCCCTTGCCCCAAGGATAGGATATATGACCTCTTGATCCTTTACTCAAACAAGGTTTAGCCCCTCTCTGTTCCTGCCATGACTGTTATCTTAAGGTGTCCACAGGAGACAAAACCTGGCTCTTTACCCTGTTTCTGCTGTTACTTCCATTTCGGAGAGGAGCAGGAGGTTGATTTTAAATGTCTAACCTGGAGCCCATCAATCTCCTGTCTCAGGAAATGCAAACAGGAGACTAGTTCTAAGTGTCCTGCCTGAAGCCCACTTTTTCCTGCCCCATGAAATGTAAACGGGAGGCCAGTTGTAAATGCCTAGCTTGGGGCCCACCTATCTCCTGCCTCATCTCCAGTGCTTAAACTCTTGCCTGGTGCACAGTGAAATTTGTTGAGTCAACAGCTTAGATTGATATGTTTTCAATTCTTTTAAACAGATGAGAAAACTGAGATTTAGAGAAGTAAAATGATTTCGCCTATATCAAGAGCGAAAAAGTGGCAGAAGCAGGGCTAGAACCTCAGTCTTCTAACTCTAAAGACCATGGATTCATTACCACTTCAATTGTATGTATTCATTGCCAATAACCTACACTCCGAACTTGAAAATAGAGAACTCTTGAAAGGGTCAGGAAAAATAAGTTTCAGGAGAGTGAGAAAGGAATTCCATATTTGAGGCAATGATCTTCATGCAACACAATAGAATGTCTCAAAGGGAAAATGGTGCATTTGGATTAGCATGGCCTCACATTAAAAAGAGTCATTATTGTCTGTCTTGCATATTTCAGTTAAACTAAGGCTAGACTTGTTGATTTAGGTCAGCTTGCTGCACCTTAGATTACTTTAACTAGTATATGATATTTCTAAAACAAGTCTTAGAATAAACTGAAATAGGGTTTTGTTTATAGTATCTTTTTTGCATTTAAGAGAGAGGTTGCTCTTCTGTTAAATCAAGCCATTTAGTTAGCATTAATTTGAATTAAACTCCATGATTCTGTCACATTTCTATCAGGTTCAGTTTGAAAACATTGCCTAGTTCCCTCAATCAATTTAATTTTCAAAAATTAAGGTGGAGGTAAAGGTTGTGGATGTGTAGAGTAACGTGCCTCTCAAGCCAAACTTAAGAGCTAACATCTTGTCTAAAACAATCTAGAGAATCTTAAGAAAGATTGTCACTTTCTAAATATTGAGTTAAAATAAAAGGTCTGGTGGTGAATTTTCACTGCTTTTAATGAAACACCAATGTTCCTAGTTTA